>NW_013666962.1:0-16259 GCF_000517525.1 Limulus polyphemus
GGAACGAAGTGAACAACGGAACAAATGACGCTGTTGAAGACGTGTCACCTGGAAAAGCCACTGTCGAAGAAGAAACTCTACTCGGTTTTGAGAAGGGAAACAGTGAAGCCCTTGATGAAGTTACTATCACTGATGTGACTGTTACTGATAATAGGACATTTCCTGATGGAGCAGATGAACTTTACGTGAAGCAGAAGCCAACGAGACAGAGACCAGTACGGAAGAAGATACGTTCTGTAAAATTAAGATACTTTGTTGTATTTTAATTTTGTGTTTGTAAATTCTGTACATTTAATTAAGTTATTGTAAATTATGTATTGGTTTAATTTAAGTAATTGTTGTTCGGGACGAACAATACTAAGGAAGGGGCAGTGTTACGACAGCGGAAGTCATGTGACTCTGGTAACACGTGATGAGTTTCTAGAAAAATCGGGGAACATCACTAATAATCCAGTATTTGCTAGACGCCCTCTGTTCCTGTATAGGAGCGCGCCAGATAAAGCGAGACAATTAATTGGAATTGGAATAGCAGATAGAGAGATTGAAGATATAGACAGATAATCGAATCAAGCCGTAAGTAAAGTGTGTAAATCATTGTGAATTATAGCGTGTGTTGAAGTTAAAGTAACTGTGGAAATTAAGTGTATTGCAAAGTTGTATTGAGAAAGAATAAACTAGTTTTATTTAAGAAGGACTTGTATCGCTGAAGTTTTTCGGATAGAATTTCTATGGAAAATTAACCAACGACCGGAGACGTTACAATACCATGACATAAATCAGGACTGAGACACTTCGTTTTGTCATCAAACAATACTATCGTAGAGTCAGGGTTCCTTGACTCTGTTTTGTCATCGGAAAATATTATTACAGAATTAATGTTTGAGTTATTTATTAGAATTGGTCGTCATATAATATTACGACAGTACTAAGATCTAAGTGACATATTTTTATCATCAGAGAACTCCATCACAGACTAATGGTTGATTTACTCAATTTTGTAATCAAACAATACTGTTACAGAATTAAGGTTTGGGTTATCTGACCTGATTCATTATCATATATTATGAATGAAACAGAGGCGTCGAGAGCCAGCACGGGCCCCCCTTTTACTCTCTTTTTATTAACCTTTTAAAGAACATTTTAACAAGAAGATCCTAAATTAGGACAACAACTAGCTCATAAACAAGGCAAAATTATACCAGCAGCCATTTATTGCTCACAGTATAAGGGTAAAACCGTTAATAAAGTAACAACAAATACCTATTAAATCTATAAAGTGACAAATATATATATTACTTTTTACTCAAATTATTATTTCAATCATTCTTAATGTATCAAGCGTCTATATGCAAAGACAAAAACTAAGCTTTTTATGATTAAATGAAGATATAGCCTAAAGATACTTTGCTGGCTTTACAGCATAACCAGGTTTCATTCATCCGGGCCCCTGGGCAGTTGCTCCCTTTGGCTCCCTATTGGCGGGCCTGGGATGAAACTAGATCTGAAACACTTAGGTTTATCATGAAAAAATACTATTGCAAATTAAGGATTGATTGACTCTACTTTGTCATTAAATAACATTTTTACACATTTAAAGTCTGAGTTGTTTAATCTAGTTTTCTATCTGGTCGTATTACTGCAGAATCCAAGATTCTTATTTTTATCATAAAATAACACCATCGCTAAATTTTGTCATAGGATAATATTATTTACTATGCTCGTTCCAACTTTACACGTTAATACATGTTACTGAAGGATTTGTTTTCTTACATTGGTAATACATAGCTCTTGACAACTAAAATTCACCTGCAACATTTCTTATGTCGCTATGCAAGTTATAATATGTTGGAATGTGCCCTTTGCAGTAATCAGAGGCGTCGCTAGGTGATTAAAAGATTCGGGGTTCGGGCCCATAGACGCGAGAATTTTTGGTGTTTCAGTATGATAGGCATAGCGATCATGGTTTACTATTCTGATTTTTCAAGACACCAGCTGGAGATTCTTGTCACTATCAAATAGAATCAAGGCACGGCACAGTTCAGTCTGTACTAGAAAATTTGTTTATGCCATCACTTAGAATTATTAAGTATGGGAATATTGATGTTTATTATAAAATGACAAATTCAGACACACTCAATAACAAATACAAAAGATTGCATAAAATAACATATCTGCTTAATGAGTCCTAATAAGGTCACCGTCCTTCTCACCAACGTTTTCCGGTCAGCCGAGCGTGTTGACGCCCAACTTCCGCCTTCGTGAAAGTTCTGTGTAGCTGGATATTTAGTAATATCCTTGAAGCACGCCGTTAAGTAACTAAATGTTCCTGTGGTTTTAAAAATGCACTGTTGAGATCAGTAGAACTGTTAAATTCCTTTGAAAGATAAAACCCACTGGAACTCTAGATATTTGCAAAATAAAAAGTTAACTCTTAAATATAGTATTTTAATAGTTGCATTTAGTTAAATCCTAATTGTCAATTATTTAAGGAGACCCACAAGTTTTTAAAAAGTGTATAGACGCCGTTTCACTAGTTTTTACGCATAGTTTGTCTAATTACTATATAACTAGACTGTTTGGGCTAGTTATTTCTTACAACTTTGTTCACGTGCCTACAGTATTGGATTGTGTACACAGTTGTAAGACAAGACATGTTGTATCCTAAACTAACCCTCTTTCAATTTCCACTTCTCTTACAGTAGCTTTATACTGTTAGATATACATGATAATTATAATTTAGATAGTTATATTGTGCTTGCGTTAAAGTAAGTTATTTTTGAAGCAATAGTTTGCTTAAGTAACTGTTTACGAATAATTTGTTGCGTAGTTCAATTGCTGTGAATTGACGTCATGTTACTCGAACCTTCTGAATTTTTCTCGTTGCTTTAAGTGAGTATTGTTACATCATAACGTCTCGTAGTTTGTTTCTAGGCCTCAGTCGGTCAATATATACACATATAGACGACCAAGTTAGTGCAAGTACGTGGGTTAGTGAAAATGAATGTAAGATAAAGTTAGTGAGAAATGTTGTCAAATAGATCTAGACTCTGTTTGTAAGTTTAGCCATAAAGAGTGTATAATGGCTACTTTTAAAGTGTAATAATCACAGACTGTATTGTAATAACAAAGTAGAGAAGAATAATTCCTCTTATCAAGCCCCCAGTGGAACAGTGATACGTCTGCGGACTTACAACGCTAAAATCCGGGTTTCGATACCCGTGGTGGGCAGAACACAGATGTCCCTTTGTGTTGCTTTGTGCTTAACTTAAAATAAACTGAAACTGAAACATCTTGACAACTGGGGTCTAAAGTAACTGAATCAGCCTGTGTGTACTCTTTACGAAAAGAGATGATTATTTAAAGCTCTAGATACAACTGTGGTGATTAACTGTGTGACGAGCATTTGTATATATATATATAGTGTCCTCAGAACTAATGCAAGAGGTGTGCAGACTCATCAGCACTAGGCAACTTTTTATAACCCCATACAACCCCAAATGTAATGGACTTCGTAAAAGAGTCAATGGAATCAGTAAAGTTTTAAAGAGCATGCTGAAGAAGATGCACCAAAAAAGATCATGTGAATGGGACAGGTGCCAAGAAGTACCAAAAGCAAGTACATGATTTTCACTCTTCGAGTTGCTGTACAGAAGAACAGTATCAGGTCTGATGCAGATATTGAAAAAACTGTGGACAGGAGAAGAAGAGTCAGAATGGAGGAACACATACCAGTATGTGTTAGACCTCAGAAACCAACTGGAGGAGACCTGTCAACTCGCTCGAGAGAGCTTATATGCAGCTAGAGGCAGTCAGAAGCACTTCTATGACAAGAAGGCCAAAGATCGATGTTTCAAGGTCAGACAGAAGATCTTGGTTCTGCTACCTACAGACAACAATATGCTCATCCTACAATGGAAAAGACATTTTGAAGTACAGGAAATGATCAACAGAATGGACTATAAAGTGAAAGTGGACAGGAAGACAAATATCTACCACGCCAATCTGTTTAAGAGGTACTTTAAGAGGGAAGAAGACCTAATTAGTGCTGATATTGAGGCACAGATGGACATGGCAAGTGTAGCTGTCATAGATGCAGAACCAGAAGACCGCGACTTTGTCATAGAAGATGAAGACCTACAAGACAGACCTAAGATCACTGGGAGGAGATGAGAGGTACATGGATGCCAACATAAGTGAAGAAATGACTGGCAAACAGAAGCAAGATCTACAAGAGCTACTGTGCCAGTGTACAGATGTCTTCACAGATAGATCAGGCAAGACAGACCTTGTGCAACACAAGATTGAGATTGTGACCAAGAATCCAGTAAAGGTGGAGCTCTACCAGATGCCCTATGCAATGACAGCCAAACAAGGGAACTGCAAATTTTGGTGCAGACTATATTAGGAGACTTTTTATATGAATTAGAAACTATCTTTGTATATAGTGTAAAAATATTGTAAATATTTTTCTTGGCTTATTGTTAGATATATACGATTGTCTCATTTAAATTCAGTACGAGAGTTATGATTTTAATAGTTATATTGTGCAAGCATTAAAGTATATTCTTTTTAGAAGTGACAGTTATGGCAGATTTGTTTATGTAACTGTTTACAAATCATTTGTTGCGTAGTTCTATGGTTGTGAATTGACGTCACGTTATTCGAATGCTTTATGTGTGTATTGTTATATCATGATGTCTCGTAGTTAGTAGAAAGTTCTAGGCCTCAGTCGGTCAATATATAGATATATAGGCGACCAAGTTAGTGCAAGTAAGTAAGTTAGTGAAAGTGGAAGTAAGATAAAGTTAGTGAGAGATATAGTCAAATAGATCTAGACTCTGTTTGTAAATTTAGCCATAAAGAGTGTATAGTGGCGACTTTTAAAGTGTAATAATCACAGATTGTATTGGAATAACAGAGTAGAGAAGAACTAGGTTCTAAAGTAATTGAACCAGCCTATGTGGACTTTTGGTGTAAAGAGACGATATCTTATAGTTCTGGATACATCTGTGGTGATTAACTGTGTGACGAACATTTGTATATACGTTTGAACTGTTTTGAATATATTATTTTAAAACAAATGGGTTGTGTGCTGTCAATTTATTGTTGAAATTTATCACCAACAAGTCACAGACATCTATGGTAAATAATCCTGCCCACATATATGTAAAAACCTGACATTGGCGAGCCAGCTAGGATTATACAGTGGTAAATGGCGGTAGAAGAAGACGTGAACGACAGCGGAAGTAGGCCTATATACACACAACTGTAGTGGTGTGAAAATATTATAGAGATTGCAATCATACTATATAACCATATCTACTGACTTTGATAAGTGGATAGAGATATTTAAAAACAAGTGGATTGTGTGCTGTCCGTTTATTGTTGAAATTTATCGCCAACAAGTCACAGACATCTAGGGTAAAGAATCATGCCCACATATACGTAAAAACTTGACATATACCTACATTCTTGTTGCACCTAAATTAAACTAAAACTCTTTTGAAGAAATATGTGCTCACATGTCTATTCTATTCATCATTAACTATTCTCCATTATCAATGTTCCGTACAATGATAATGAACTCATACTAACGTTTTATTCTCTACTACTCATTTTGTGACATTCATATCTCCTGCAACAATCTTGCGTTTACCAACATTCATATCTCCTGTAAAAACTTTGCGTTTACTCTAACTTTGGTTTTGTCACTAACCATCTTTGGATATTCATGTTTCCTGCAACAACATTGTGTTTGTTCCAACTTTGGTTTTAACAGTAACAATGGCTGGAGTTTCATGTTAATTAGAACAGTCTTGCATTTACTTTAACATTGGTTTTAACACTATCCATCTTTGTACATTTGTATTGTTACGTCTCTGGTCGTTTGTTAATTTCCGGTATAAATTATTCCGAGGAACTTCAGCGATACAAGTCCTTTCTTAAATAAAACTAGTTTATTCTTTCTCAATACAACTTTGCAATACACAGAATTTACACAGTCACTTTAACTTAAACACACACTATAATTCACAACGATTCACGCACTTTACTTACTGTCACTATTGCTCGCTTGACTCCATTATCTGTCTCTATATCTATCTATCTATCTGTAATCATATCTCCGCTTTATTTGCCGGGCTTATATACAAAAAAGAGGGTGCCTAGAAAAGACTAGAGTTGTCAGGAAAAGTCAAGATCCTTCGAGAAGCTCATGACGTGTTACCAGCGTCACGTGACTTACGCTGTCGTAACAGTATCAACTACAACAACCTGGTGCTTGCTCTAACTTTGATTTTAAGAAGAACCATTATTGGACAATATTGTCTCGTGTAGAAAAAATCTTGTGCTTACTTGAATTTCATATCCCACTCTAATCGCCCTGAGATATCTTTTTCCTCCTACAGTAGTATTTTGTTTACATCTACATCCTAAAATGACATCTTCTAAGATTTATATTTCCTACAATATACTTATGTTTAAAATAATCATATATACTATATTAATTGTCTTCCAGCTTTCCTGTCTCCTTCATCGTTCTTGGATGCATATTTACGTTTCTTCCTACATTAATATCTGAATATATTCTAGTCCCCTCAAATAACTTTCATGGTGTCTCCCACCTTAACAATTTTCATTAATGGCGATGTCTTTGTTAATTTCGTGCTTTACCCGCGCTGTTTAATGTCTCCTATGAATTCTCTATATCTACACACACCGGTAGTCAAGTGCTGAATAAGATATTTTACTGTGTTCATTTTCTTTTTTTTTCATACCCTGACCACTTCACCTGCTTTACTCCCACTTTGTCGTCTCGAAGCTAGAGGTATGGTCGTGCAAAACAAGCCCAGTCACAATTGTTCTTATTGATTATTCTCGTCTTCTAGCGACATTAATGAAACAAGAGAGAACTTTCCTGAAACAAAGGAACCTCACCTACTGGTTAACAAGTATGTTATATGCAGATTTTCTTTTTTTCAGTCTTGCTAGTTCCTACAAAACCATGGTAAAATTGAAACATGGTGATTTCATGTAAATATACTTTGTAAAAAAAGTTATTAAAGAAACTACGCTGATATTGTCAATCAAGTGTCAGTTGATCGTGAATCGTATGCAACGTTAAAAAACAAAAAGGTAGATTACTGAATAGTTCAAGATATAAGAACAACAGGCAAAATTTCAATGGTTTACCTTTATCAACAAAACGAGTGTTGATTAGAAATATTATTTTTTTCTAATTTTAAACACTAATTAGACTAGATGTTCAAAAGGATTTGTTTGCAACGTTCGAGTATACAGTTAAATATGAAGAACTAAACTATTCCTGACACATTAAACTATAGATCAACTCTTAATGGAATGTAGTTTCCAAATATCTCCCTCATAAAGCACTAAACTCTTAACATATTTTATGCGTTGTATTCTCAAGATGTACACTGACTTTGAACATGACTTGGCAACGAGTTCTTATAGTGTGTATCTACGCAAACATAGCTCAGGAGTTTACAAATTCAAGTTTTCAGAATATTTATGTTCTGAATAGCATTCACATATATCCACCTTGAGCAGCTACGAAATCTGAAATTTCACTGTATACCCTCTATGGGTCTCCTGGGAAATCTTCCCAAATCCATCACCTGTGTGTATCCATTATTTCTCTATTAAGTCCAGATTAAGCCTGATCAGTCCGTTCTCCAAAGCGTTTCCAAGGTAGGCAATGATCTTACGTGCACGGTGGGGAAGTGCAATTATATTGCCCTCTAGAAATGTAACCAGATCCAGGGACACAAGTAAAAGTCTTGACAATGATTGCTGTATTCTCCTAATTTTGTACAGATTAGTAAGTCCATCAAAAACCATGTAGTTTACATACGCACCGTTCTTGAGGGTTTTTACACATGTGACGATGACCTTTGGAAGTGAACTTGGACTCGTCTGTTAAATAAACTGAAAGTCAGTGATGTTTTTCCCATTAGAGACCAATGTTCTCAAGTTCGTTACGTGAAAGGCTGATAAACGCTCAGAATGAAACCTGTTTCTTACTGTTTTCTTCTGTTGTCTAAACTCCAATAGCTTGATGGAATTGTCTTTTGAGTCTCACAGCATCAACAAAGCGATGAGCCAAGTTACCAAGATATTTATCCTGGCGTTGTTGGTGGTTTGCCACATATAGATATTCTAATGTACGACTGGTTTTATAGTCTGTTTTCTAACTCACAACACTCAAAATTCAGCAGCAACAGATAATTTAATATTTTGAATCACAACTATATACCAGAAAGATCCAGTGGCACTTGTAAAATGTGATATTACCAACGAGCTGATCCATCACGATAGCAGAAACAGACACGTGTGCATGTGAACTCAAATGATACTTCCTTATTTATCAAATTTTAAAAATTAAGCATGTTCACAAAATTCTAGTTCTGTTATTTATTATGCCCAATATATTTTGATGATTCAAACTTCTAGCATATAAACTATATGAATGAGTTTTCACACAAATATAGTATTCACAATGCCTAACTGATACATAAACGACTTTTAATTAGCAAATTAACTCTCTGTCTATCACATTAGAGACGTCAATCTCTGCTGCCAGAGAAGTACTTTCTCGAGAAACATCACTTACAAACTGTCTACTTGCTTTAGATATTAAAGAAAAACGCATATTTTCTTTAAAGTGCTTAGTCAAAGCTCCTTCCTGCCTTTCACATTACTTACATCAATCTGTTGCTTGAGAAACACTTCCCTAACAAACCCATGCATAAGTTGTCAACCCGTTTTACATACTGAATACAGAGATTTATTATCCCATTGATAATAATTCCGTAAGATCATAGTAAATAAGTTGCTAATTTTAGACTGAACGAGTTTCATAAGAGCATTAAAAATATCCCATGCAAGCTTTCTTTAAACACAAACATGTTTATCAGTTTGACTCATTACATAAACAATGTTAATCTGTTGAATAAAAATCAGTTTCACTGTTGCATTCCGTGCAAACTTTCTTTAAGTGTTCTTATCGTTTGAAAACTTGTGCAGGTCACATTTAAAACAAGTTTTATAGTAACATTTCTTACTACATATGTTCTTATTTGACATATGATAGATATCATCTTTCACATATACGGCTTAATTCAATTCAAAATTTGTAACAAATATTTCTTTCCCCAGCTACTATATTTAGCTACGCCCATGTTCTGTAATTGTGTATTTCTTCGTTTTAATCATATGCCTCTAACCAATGGACAAAGAGCGCTTTTGTTTTTCGGCGAATAATAGCACAAGCTCTTTTTATATTTCACAAATGGACAATTATGAAGGCAACAATTTGAATTACTTGTTATTCAAGAAGTATCTCTTTTGTCCTTTAGTTCGTTAAAACAAAACTACTTGTAACACGAGTTGAATTTAGGCGTCTTTTAAGCATCTGTCAGAAGAACAACAACGTTAGGGGAATGTACTAATTTACTGAGCCGATCCAAACGAGGAAAAGTTTTCTAACGTTTTTTATCTCCTTATCCACACATGATTTTTCATGCAGACCTTGAAACTATAATTCAAACTCTCCGACAACCAGAGGGCGTGATTCAAGGAGGAATGAAGTTCACGCCATCCGTCGGGAAGTAAAGATCGTTGGATGCTAAGAGACCATTTTACTCTGTAGTGCTCCTACCGACAGGCCAGTATTATGTACTACGTAGAGTGAATATGTGCTTGTCGCGTCAGCGAGGTCACGTGACTAGTATCACGCCACCCCTTTCTAGAAATATCCTGTTCCTTCAAGAATGCCCTAGCATTTACTAGATATGTGTTAGTCTTGTATATATAAGACGTTCACAACGTGACGGTTGTTGTAATGAGTAATTGAACTGCAGTCAGAGAGAATATTGTTAAGCACGTGAGAAGTTCGTTGAGAATTATAGCGCGACTGTTGAAATTAAGTGTATCGCAAAGTTATATTTAGAAAGAATAAACAAGTTTTATTTAAGAAACGACTTGTGTCGCTAAAGTTTCGTACGGAAAATTAACTAACGACTGGAGGCGTAACATGCCTTTAATTTCGTGAACATCGTTATAAAAGGCGTAGCGAAAAGTGCCAACAAGCATATGATATAGAGAGAATTCTGTTCACGCTGAAAACAAACAATCTCGATAAATTCTAGTCGTCGCAAGCCCATTATAACTTTTAAAACTCGAAGAGCAAAGTAATGGGAAGTTTCAAGTTTCTTTCTTGAATTTTCTATACGAAATAAGTAAATAGAAAGTGTATATATATGATTTGTTATTGGTATGTATGGCACAGTTAGCTGCATTACAGCTTACTGAATATACTAATACAGACCGAACAATGATTACTATAAGCTGTTCTGTTCAGTTTACTAGTATAGCCTAAACAATTATTACAGTTGTCTACATTATTAAGTACATTAATATAGTCCAAACAAGGATTACATTAAGCTCCATTGCTGAGTTCACTGATACAGCCCGAACAATGATTTCAATTAGCTTCCGAACAATGATTATAGCTAGATGGATTAATGATTATAATGATAGTCAGAATAATGATTATAGCTAGATGAATTACTGAATATACTGATACTCAGAACAGTGATTACTGTTAGATTCATTACTTGGTATACTGACATAGTCCGAACAATTATTACTGTTAGATGAACTAGTGTGTATACTGATATAGTGTTAACAATGATTACAGTTAGATACTGACATAGTTCGAATTATGATTACTCTTAGGTACATTACTGCGTATACTGACATATTTCAAATAATAACTACAGTTCGATGCACTACTGAGTATACTGACATAGTGTTAACAATGATTACTGTGTTAGATGCACTACTGAGTATACTAACATAGTTCGAACTATGATTACTATTAGATACATTACTGAATATACTGACGTAGTCAGAACAATGACTACAATTAGATGCACTACTGAGTATACTGACATAGTTCGAACAATGATTACTGTTAGATGCATTACTTGGTATACCGACGTAGTTCGAACTATGATTACTGTTAGATACATTACTGAGTATACTGACATAGTCCGAACAATGATTACTGTTAGATGCATTACTGAGTATACTAACATTGTCCGAACTATGATTACTTTACATGCGTTACTGAATATACTGACATAGTCCGAACAATGATCACTGTTAGATGCATTACTGAGTATACTAACATTGTCCGTACTATGATTACTCTTAGATGCATTACTTGGTATACTGACATAGTTCGAATAATGATTACAGTTAGATGCACTATTGAGTATACTGACAGGGTGTTAACAATGATTACTGTTAGATGCATTACTGAATATACTGACATAGT
The DNA here is from genome assembly GCF_000517525.1 of Limulus polyphemus. Classification (NCBI taxonomy): domain Eukaryota; kingdom Metazoa; phylum Arthropoda; class Merostomata; order Xiphosura; family Limulidae; genus Limulus; species Limulus polyphemus. The sequence continues at coordinate 11,363 of NW_013666962.1, forward strand.
TCGAACAATGATTGCAGTTATATGCATTGATGGGTACACTGATATAGTCCGAACAATGATATCACATGACTAAGACACTTACGTGATAAACACACACGTGTGTGTGTGTTTGTACGAATATATATTTCTCCCTAGTTAATGCAATATCAGAATTAAATTAAATATTTCACCTCAACAAAACTGATGTAGTTAGTACAGGATTATTTGTTTTAACTGTTTATATTCACAATGAAACAACATTTCACATATCAGTTAGTATACGCTCATTATCGAAAATGAGATACTTGACTTCTTACCTGAGACATGAATGTGACTGTAATAACGTTTTTCTCCATCCAGGATACTGGTGTACAATCCCATATTCAGATTCAAAATTACCATTACGGGAAGAAACAGACACCAAAATCTGAAAATGTTCGTTTAAGAACAAAATTAATGTTTATGGCAGTTTAATTTCTGAACTAAAAACACTTTGCTGCTCGTGATTTTTAAATAGCTAATACAAAAATGGATGCTTCGTGGCACTACTCCTTCAATGGTGAATTATATTGACCATTTGGGCGTTTGGTATGTATTTTTAGGTTAAGCCTTTTAAATGTTAATTTCAATGTAGATTTTGTTTTTAATTTAAACCTGAAAAGAAATAACAACATTATTAAACACTTTAATGATGAATATTTTACATTTTCAGAAGCTATTAGAAGCTAAAGTTAAATAATCTGTTTGAAACTTAAGAATATATGTGGGAGTGACAAAAAAATAAAAGAACAGAATTTCTCAGTTTAATACAAGTGTTATTACAGAGCGCTTTTTAAATATTTGAATTGAAGACTACTGTTTTTGTTTTCTGATCTAACCAGGTTATGTAGTGTTAAACATTTTTTTTCTAACAACACCCGATATTGTTTACAGTGCTAACACTATCCTTCGTTACCCTGAATTGTTGTTGTGCTAAGAACTAGCATGTTATCACTTTGAGGTTACTTATACTAGTGAACTTTCTTATGTAAGACTTGGCCATTGTCCTAAGAGCAGAAAAATGTGAAACCAGACTTTATTTCTTAGACACTATAATGTAAATTTTAAAACATTAAATTTAGCTGTCCTTCAGAAAAACAAAAGACATCATGAAACCTCGTTCTTTACATTGTGTGTGTGTGTGCGTGGTTTTTTCCACGTCAAAGCTAATTGGTGTCTTGAAAGAAAGAAGTAATATGAAATGACGTTTTTTTACATTATGGTGTAGACTTTTGGTGCTAAAGTTAGCTATTGTTCTAAGAAAAATAATAAACATGGAACAATCTTGGTTTTAGACCCTGTGGTTTGGACTTTTTGCTGTCAAAGTTAGCTGTTGTTATCCTTAAAACCACACTTTGATTTTTAGATCTTTCGGTATGGACATTTTTACGTCAAAGTAGCTGTTATTTTGAGAGAAGGAATTGACATTGCTATTGTTCAAGAATGTGGACATTGTAATATAAGAGTTAATTGTTGGCAGAAAAAGAAAACATAGTTTAACGTAACATTAACGTGTACTATATATAGTTTGTTTCAACTTTTCTTGTGAGAAGGAGAAACTTTTTTTATGATATTACAAGTGACGACGTGTTGACTTTCAGGGATTTGAGGTAAATGTTATTGTGAAGAAAGAAGTAAGTATGATATAACTATTTACATGACTTGAAAATTAACATACTATATTTCAGTTATGTTTGCTTTGTATGTTTCCTGATGTCCAATCATCATGAAATGAAGAAGTACCATTATTTTTATTCTGTAAACTTTCTGATGTCCGAATGAACAGCTGTTATTGAAATTAAGAATTTTCATGATAAAGTTGTTGTTTTTACACTATAGTTTTCTGATGTTTGATTTAAATAAAGAATTTCATGTTATTTGTGGTATTTTTACGCTGTAGGCTCTTGATGTACGAGTTAGTCGTTGTCATGAAATGAAGAACTGTCATGTCATTCCTGTCTTTTCTTATTCTGTAAGTATTTCGATGTAGGAGTTTACTAATGTCACTAAATGAAGAGTTGCAATGTTATATTGTTTGTTTTTACCCTGTAGGTGCTTTGATGTAGGAGTTTACTAATGTCATTGAAATGAAGAGTTGCTATGTTATACCTGTTTGTTTTTACCCTGTAGGTGCTTTGATGTAGGAGTTTACTAATGTCTTGAAATGAAGAGTTGCTATGTTATATTGTTTGTTTTTACCCTGTAGGTGCTTTGATGTAGGAGTTTATTAATGTTATAAAATGAATAGTTGCCATGTTATGTTGTTTGTTTTTACTTTGTAGGTATTTTGATGGAGGAGTTTACTAATGTCATGAAATGAAGAAATGTCATGTTAAACCTGTCTGTTTTTACCCTGTAGGTATTTTGATGTCCAAGTTAAATATTGTCATGAAATGAGGAATTGCGATGACAATTTTCTGTTTTAGTCTTTTCGTCCTTTAGGCTTTCTGATGTTTAAATTTATTAATACAGTGAAAAGAATGATCACTATACGGCTATGATAACTTTGTTGTTTATGCCCTACTTTGTTTGTGTACAGTATAAAGAATAATTGCGGAAACGATAAATAAAATATTATGAGATTACTCCCCTCTACTAAATGTTGTATAGAAACTCTGTTTTTACCCTGTAGGTGCTTTGATGTAGGGAATATTAGTGTTGTATGGATACTCTGAAGAAAGTGCATAAAATTATGTGAAGTAATTCAGAGTATGCTCTTTACGTGACACACGACAATACAGTAGAGATCTTGTCAAGTACAGATGTGGATATTACCACCAGAACAATAAGATACAAATTAGCACAAAGTTGTCTTAATGGATATGCAATTGTTAAAAAAAAAAGCACACTATCTATATGGAAAATGAAAAGTTCAAACGGTAACCAAAGAACTTGGCTAAATTATGGGAAGTAATACAGGTCATTTGAAACAATAATTCACAATCATATGTTGATAAACTTATGGCAGCATAAAAACAAGATATATTGCTCTATTTATTACAAATATAAAATATTAGTGGATTGTGAAACTTATTTACTTTTCATTCATGTTTTCTATAATAATATATTGCATTAATGGTAAATTGGTCATTCAGTTCAGTTATTCTTTGTTTGTGACTCTTGTATCTGTATCACCTGTATGTTTTCATACTTATTCCATAAAGCCTACTGTATGTTTGTATATATTAAGTAGAAAAATGCGAAGGTGATAAAATAAAGAAATTAGACTTCTTGAGATAAATCACCTTAAAAACTATGGTTGTAATTCATTTCCTTGGCGACGTTTATGGTTTAAATTATAACCATAGTTTCTTAGGCGATTAATCTCCAAAAGTCTTATTTTTTCATATATGTATATTCAGGTTACTTTATTGTTCATGCCCTTTGGACTTGCTGAAGCCCAGTGAACTACCTTTCTGAATGAGAATTTACTTGACATTACTTTTGCTCATACCCTGTATACTAATTGATGAGCGAGTTAGCTGCTGTCGTGATAAGAAGAATTAACATCATGTATGGAGGGATTTCGCAACAATTGGCATGATACCCCTGTTGTTTATAGATTTTTGGAAAAGTTAGCATGATATTTCTATTGTTTACATATGAGGTATCTGAAAAATGACCACCATCTTTTATAGAGAAATTTCTGGAAGCATTACCATGCCATAACTATTGTTTATAAATGTTTGAGGAATTAATATGATATCTCTGTTGCTGGTGGAAGGATTTATGGAGGAATTAGCATGATAGTGAAGTCTCTGTAGAATAGATATGGTACAGCTATTGTTTATAGGGATTTTTCTAACACCCAAGTTACCTAACCCCAGATGTCAATATTGCTGCAAACACGAAATAATTAGCAACGTTTTGTTTGTTTGTTTTGTTGTTACGAACAAAGTTAAACAATGGGCTATCTACGCTGTTCTCACCACAGGTATCTAAACTTGATTTTTAGCGTTATAAGCCTTCAGACTTATCGCTGAGCCACTGGGTGGTGAAAGAACTAACCCTGTGTAATTGTTTGTTTGAGAGTATACTGATGTTCAGGTTAATTGTTGCTGTGCAAAGAAAAACAAATTTAATATCATTATTAACTAGAAGGGCATTCAATAGATCGCATATTTCCGCCATGCAGCGTTGATCATATTCAGCCCTCAAAAAATAAGAAAATGTGTTCGTATGTCCGTCGTTATCGGCAGAAACGGACCATTTTTGGCAGGACTATTAAGAATAATATTCTATATCTGTCCACCAAGTTTTATCAAAATCCGAACATTTTTGACTGAATTATAGAGCAAAAATAGTGTGAAAAATCAGTCTCCATGTTAAAAGACAGTGCTTTTTTCGTTATAATTCTGTGGCCTTGACCTTTAATCTTGTATCTCGAAACATTAATCACTTCTAAGTTGGGTCATAGTCCAAATGTATACCTACTTTCGTCCAAATCCATTCAGCCGTTTTCAAGAAATCTTGCTGACAAACAGAAAAATAAAGAAATATACGCACAGGGTTGAAAACATAACCTCTGTCCACCTTCGGTGGCGAGGTAATTATATTGTTACGTCTCTGGTCGTTTGTTAATTACTCGTAAAAATTCTTTCCGAAGAACTTCAGTGATACAAGTCCTTTCTCAAATAAAACTAGTTTATTCTTTCTCAATACAACTTTGCAATGCACTTAATTTCCACAGTCTCCTTAACTTAAAACACACGCTATAATTTACAACGAACGATTCACGCACTTTACTTACTACTGCGCTTGACTCAATTGTCCGTCTATATCTTCAATCTCTCTGTCTACTATGGAAATCCGATTAATTTTCTGGCGCATTTATATACAAGAATAGAGGGCGTCTAGCAAATACTGGATTATTCGTGAT
>NW_013666962.1:16732-19890 GCF_000517525.1 Limulus polyphemus
TTTACAATAACTTAATTAAATGTACAGAATTTACAAACACAAAATTAAAATTCAACAAAGTCTCTTAATTTTACAGGACGTATCTTATTCCGTACTGGTCTCCATCTCGTTGGCTTCTTCTTCACGTGGGGTTCATCTGCTCCATCGGAAATATTCCTATTATCGGTAACAGTCACATCAGTGGTAGTAGCTTCATCAAGGGCTTCACTGTTTCCCTTCTCAAAACCGAGTAGAGTTTCTTCGACAGTGGCTTTTTCAGGTGATACGCCTTCAACAGCGTCATTTGTTTCATTGTTCACTTTGTACCAACTGAAATGTCCTGGACCGTGATAACACCATAGCCCGTTGGCATGCACCACCTATGGCTTACCTTGCCGACCGCATTTTATCCGGAAAGTCACGTTTGAGAGACGATCCACTATGTCATATGGGCCTTCCCATGGAGATGTTAACTTAGGAGACTTCCTTTTGGTCTTCCTGGGATTACACAACCACACCTTGTCTCCTGGTACAAAGCTGACTTCAGTAGATCTCTTATCATAACATAGCTTCATCGAATCAGCAGATATTTTAATTTGAATGCACTTGATGATGAATATCATCTATCCTTTCCAATAACACTTTCACCCACTCTGACACATTTTCAGGCAACTCTTCATAAGGTGGGCGTCCTATTATCAGATCCACCAGCAACCTAAGTTCCCGAAGAAACAGCAACTTTGCTAGAGTGTATCCAGTGGCTTTATGCTCTGCTGTTCTATAGGCCATCAACAGTGGAGGGAGTAATACATCCCAGTCATCATGGCGGTTATTACAAAAGTTTGCCAATTCCTGTCCCAGTGTCCAGTTCTACCATCCCATCAGACTGTGGGTGAAGTGACATTCTTCTAGTCTTTCGTACACCAAACAACTTGCAGCATTCATGGAACACAGCTGATTCAAAGTTACGGCCTTGATCTGAATGCAGTTCGTATGGCATACCAAATTTGAAGAAGAAATCACTAACAGCCGAAGCTACAGTTGTAGCTTCCTGAGGTCATATTTCCTTTCATATGCCTCAGGTCACTTGGTGAAATAATCCATCACCACACAAATGTACCTGTTTCTAGCACGAGTTTGGGGCAAAGGACCAGCAAGATCAATGGCCACTCTTTCCATTGGTGCGACAACTTGATATAACTTCATTGCAGCATGTCCCTTATGCTTTGGTCTCCTTTTTGCACAACATGTACTGCAGGTCCTGCCCCATTACTCCACATCGTGTCTTATACCTATCCAGTAAAATCTCTCCCAAGCAGGGCACAAAACACTTGCTTTTAAAAAATCAATTATTGGCTTCAAATCTTGGTCTTTCTCCTGCTCTGCTTTAATATCCATACCTGGTTCCACTTCACCATCACCAACTCCTTCAGTCACTTAGACTTCAGCTTGATGACACCTCGTTAGTTCAATCTCTCTTTTGCAGCAATGTCTGCAGTCATGTTTGCAGTATCTTCGGCTCAGTCTGTCAGCATTTTCATGAGATTTTCTTTCTCTGTATTTAATATCATGATTATACTGGTCTATCTTTCCGATCCAACGTTCCAGTTGTCCCTCTAGCTTCTTTAATGATCTTAACCAGCATAACACAGCATGGTCTGTCCTGATGGCAAACCTAGCCCCATAGAGGTAAGGATGGAAATATATCATACTCTTTACTATAGCAAGGAGTTCCCTCCGTGTTACACAGTAGTTCCTCTCTGGTCTACTCAGGACCCTGCTGAAGTAGGCCACCACATGTTCGTTTTCGCCCACTTTTTGAGATAACACTCCTCCAATTCCGACATTACGAGCACCACAATCCAGTATGTACGACAGTGAGGGATCTGGAAGCTTTAAAAGTGGAGCAGAGGCCAATTTTTCTTTCATTGTTTTGAAAGCATGCTGGCAAGAAACTGTCCATTCAAACTTCTGGCCTTTTCTAGTCAAATCATGTAGTGGAGTAGCTATACGTAGCTATAAGTCCTTCACAAACTTCCGGTAATAGGTACAGAGTCCCAAGAAACTTCATAACTCTCCCACATTGTCTGGTGCTGGCCAATCACGCACTGCTTTCACCTTGTCAGGATCAGTTTGCACACCATGCTCAATTACAGTGTGACCCAAGTAAATCACCTCTTTCTGGAACAAGTGGTATTTCTTGGGATGGAGTTTGAGGATTGCTGCTTTTAAACCCTGGAATACTTTCTCTAGCCAGGACATTTCCTCATCAAAAGTTATTGCAAATACAATGACATCATCCAGGTACGCTAGGGCTATCCTCCATTGTAGGCCCTCCAGTACTCTTTCCATCAGCCACTCAAATGTTGCTGGAGCATTGCTAAGCCCTAATGGCATCACACGGTATTGCCAGAGACCTTGGCCATAACTATATGCAGTCTTAAGTTTATCTACTTCAACCATTTTCACTTGATGGAAACCTGACTTTAAGTCCAGAGTTGAAAACCACCTGGTTCCGCTTAGGGCATCAAGAGTATCATCAATTGTTGGCAGTGGGTACGAGTCCTTTTCAGTTATACTGTAAAGAGCTCTGAAGTCCACACAGCAACTTTGGGTCCCATCCTTCTTCTGGACTAACACGACGGGAGCTGACCAAGGACTATCTGATTTCTCGACTATCCGTTCCTTAACTAGGCCATTCATGACTATCTCCATCTCTTGTCACTTTGCCAGAGCTATTCTCCTCAGAGGTATCTTTATTGGATGATGATTGCCTGTGTTTATTCTATGCTCCACAATGGCTGTGCAGCCAAGGTCATGATCTCCTTTTGAAGAAACGTCTGCATAATTCGCCAAAAGTTCCCTAACCTGAAGAGCCTGAGATGATGACAAATGGAATGTGCTCTTCTTATAGAGGTCAGTTAAGTGTTCTGGGAGTGAATGTCCTTTCTTTATGGTTGTATTTTTTGCTTTAACATTGACTGACTCTAACTCCTGGCACACACTCAACAATTTCCTCTGCTCACATTTAGAGAAATTGGCCACTGTTATAGGTACTACTTGATGACCTTCCAATCTTCAAATCTGTTGGCCTGGATGGATATTCCACTGCTTCTACAAGCATTGGGCTTCTTTGGGGATGTTCTTTTATTCTACCCCAAATTATCTTCTCTGACATA
>NW_013666962.1:20800-24186 GCF_000517525.1 Limulus polyphemus
CAAAAACAAACATATCCTAGAATCGTCAATCAGATAGGTGACTTTGACCTACGTTGACCGGTCAATTGGTAGATGTATGCGTAGTTTTCAAGCATATTACTTTTTCATGAAATTCCTAATAATTTAAATCACTGGCACTTGAGTTCATGGGTTAGGTGAATCGCTTTGACCAAGAATAATATACTTTAATTGGGTAACTATGACCTAGTGATGTATAGTTAAATAGTTATAACTGAAGGTTGGTGAACTTTTTATCAGTAGTATGATCCACACTTTTATAATGAGAAATAAAACCTTAACGAAATATATATATACTGTAATAAGACAATGGATACATTCAAAGCATGTCTTTTTGTTTATACGTTTGATGGCTCTGTCGGCAACCAGTCTTCTCATAACTGAAACAACCCTCTGTCAGTATAAATCGATTTTCTTTGTTACTGGCCACCGTTGACAAAAACCATCCGTGATTAAGTGGGTAATACACAAACTAAAAACTGATACGTTTGCGGGGAAAGTCAAGTAGCAGTTTGAAGCATTTTCAAACAAGAGAAGGAACATTTGAGTTGTCCACAAGAACGTTTAGCGAAATGATATAGTAAGTCTCTCGTTGTAAAACGTAGTCGGGTTTCCGCATAACATAACTTACACTTCAAAGGAGGCTGTTCTTATCACGTATGAATTCGAAGACGGGTAAAGTCAAATACCCCTGCATTCCTGAAAAGGGGTATATCCACTGATACGTCACAAACTCTAACCATTGGTTTTCACCTGTTAATTATATATTTTCTATATTTTTTTATCGTTATTGTATCTTAGTCCTAACATTAGCACAAAACAACTGTGTTGCCAAAAAAAATTCTTATCTTTTAAGAAAACGTCACACATAACAAAGTAAAAAGAGAAATGTATGTCATTTTTTGAGATTTATAGTTACGAATATATTTTAATTGAAACAACAAGATTCGCAGCTTTATCAAAATGTTTATGAAATAAGAGACGATAAATATTTTAAAAACACATTTCTAGTGTACAAAATAATGTTCATGCAGTTACATTTAATAACAGTCTATCACCAGGGCAGTTTTTTTTTTGTCGGTAACAAATCTAAAATAAAATAAATTAAAAATAACAGGATGTTACCTAGAGCTTATAGTTTTCTTACACCCATAGTATATTGTTTGAGTCTTATTTTTTGCACTCCCTGGTGGCTCAGCGATAAACTTGAGGGGTTATTGATTTAAATGTGGGGCTCTATGCTTGCTGTAGGTTCTGTGCAGATAAGCCCATTGTGATTAGTGTGCTTAAAGATTCACTCTCCACACTTTGGGGCTGTAGTAGTCAAATCCCACTATTCGTTCTCACAAGAATAGATGGTGGGTGGTGTGGACTAGCTGCCTGACATCTAGTCTATCACTTCAAAATTAGGGATGCCTTGTACAGACAGATCTCGTGTAGATTTGTGCTCCTAATGTTCTTTTACAAATTATATAATGGTTAATATTTTAAGCCCCCCCCCCCCAGTGGCACAGCGGTATGTTTGCGGACTTACAACACTAGAATCCGGGTTTCGTTACCTGTGGTGGGCAGAGCACAGATAGCCCATTGTGCAGCTTTGTGCTTAATTACAAACAAACAAATATTTTAGGAACATCTCATTTACGTTGGGTACTTGATGTTAAACAATAACAATAAATAAACACACAATAAAAAATATGTAGAGTAAAAATGGTCGATGCCGGCCGGTTTCCACACTGTGCATGGTGATTAGGAATTTGGGACGGCACCGTGCTTGTTGGATTGTACACTGAAAAACAAGTGGGACAGGACTCCATAATTTGAAAGACAGTTTGGTTTGAAGTTCGCACAAAGCTACACGAGAGCTATCTGCGCAAGCCATCCCTAAATTAAAAGTGAAAAATTAGAGGAAAAGCAGCTAGTCATCAACACCCACCGCCAACTCTTGGGCTACTCTTTTCCCCAACGAATAGTGTGATTGACCGACACATATATATAACGCCCCTAAGGCTGAAAGGGCGAGTATGTTTTGTGAAACGAGAAGTCAAACCTGCAGATTGCTAGTCAAGAGTCCTAATCACGTGGCCATGCCAGGCCTGGAAGAGAGAGAGAGTCGGTGTTCAACTCCTGTAGCATCTAAATTAAATCTTTATAACCGAATGTCACCAGAGAAGCTTATTGTCTGTTGAATTTGTTGAACAATATTTTCTCAGCCCCTCAAGCCAAGAACATTTATTTAGCATTATTACTTATATTTACGTATTATGAAATGTGAATAAGTTTTACCAAACGAGAAAACTCAACTAGCATAAAACTGTATAATAAAATAACAGAGGTACTAACATGAGTATTAAATGAATATATATATATATATATATATCACTCATTCTTTCGTTCATAGACAAAAATTACAATTTCTTCGAAAAAGAAGAAAATGATGGCGTATTCCTATTCTGATTTAATATCCAGAAATACACGGGTGACTCTTATGTAATACTGTTAGTGAAGCTATGATTTAGAATATTTTTCGCATATGTCATTGAATTTCATCACAGATGTGGCTTCATTGGCTAGATGTATAAGATTTCTTTCAAAGGGACTAAAAGTAGTACAAGTTCATGTACCTAACATACTCGTCATCTAGTGAACTAAATCATACTCAATTAGTTTGTTTTTAATCACTTGTTTGTAAAATAGTTAATTTCTAAAATAACGGGCTATATTTTCCATAATGAGTTTGTTTGAATTTATGCTCAAAGCTACACAATGAGCTGTCTGTGCTCTGCCCACTACGAGTAGCGAAACCTGGTTTCTAGCGTTGTAAGTCCGCAGACATACCGCTGTGCCACTGGAGGGCTCCATAATGAGAAAAGAAAGATATGTAAAAATATAATTTTCAGATACTCTAATATCCGACAGGTGAGCCAAAAGTTTCACAAAAATGTAGGTTTCAAGAAATATTAGTAGCGCATAAATTGAACACAAACAAACAAACGAATAAAAGAAATCTTTATTTATAATAATGTATTTATGTTATTACCAACTGACCACCTTCTAACTTTATATTGTGAATTCACTGACTTCAGAGACTGATGAATAATTTCTTAAAAGTCTGCACTGGACAGAGACAAGAAAAATTTTATACCGCACTTTCAAGTCAGGCAAATGGTTCAACTGTGATATTTTATAATCTATAAATTACCTGCGTCAACGACTATTTCAAGTAACACATTCAAGCGAGACAGCCTTCAAGTCATACCAGCTAGTGCATGTACAGTGCTTTGCAAAAGTATTCACCCCTACCAGTAATGTCACATTTTGATGAAATACAAATAATGTAAACATTTTGTTAATGAACTTGTCTTTAT
>NW_013666962.1:25028-27231 GCF_000517525.1 Limulus polyphemus
GAGGTTGAATGTCAGCAAAACCTGCAAAGAAAATATATGAATTGAAATTTGCTTATTGCATAAGCACTCAGTCCTCTAAGTCAGTACTTGGTGGAAGCACCTTTGGCAGCAATTACTGCTGTGGGTCTTTTTGGATAGGTCTCTATCAGCTTTGCACAGTGGGATGGTGTAATTTTTGCCCTGACAAGATTCCTCCAATTCTTACAAGTTCGTTGGGAATCGTTGATGAACTGCAATCTTCAAGTCTCGCCATACATTTTTCACTGGATTCAAGTCAGGACTCTGACTAGGCCACTCCATGAGATTCACTTTCTTCTTCTGAAACCACTCCAATGTGGCTTTGACCTTGTGCTTCAGGTCATTGTCCTGCTGAAATGTAAAATTTCGATCCAGTTTTAGATTCTTGGCTGACTCAAGCAGGTTTTCCTCTAGGAATCGCCTGTACTTTGCACCATCCATCTTCCCCTCAGTCCTGACTAGCTTCCCAGTCCCTGCTGATGAGAAGCATCCTCATAACATAATGCTGCCACCACCATGCTATTGTTGAGATGGTGTTGACTGGGTGATGTGCTTTATTGGGTTTGCACCAGATGTAATGCTCTGAATTTAGATCAAAAAGCTCAGTTTTTGTCTCGTCTGACCACTAAACTTTCTGCTACATGTCTGCAGTATCATTTACATGTTTTGTCGCAAACTCCATACAAGATATTAAGATGATTTTTTTTCAGCTTTGTATTGGGACCGGGATGTTGTCGATGTATGAACATTGACTCCCACCTCAAACATAAAGCTTTGCAGATCTTTCAACGCCACTGTTGGCTTCACAGTGGCATCCTTAATCAGTTTCCTGTTTGTTTGGCTGCTTAGTTTGAAAGAACGGCCTAATCTGGATAGTGCTAGGTGGTATGTAGCACGTTCCACTTCTTAATGATGGACTTCACCGTACTCAAAGGGATAATCAGCGACTTGGAAATTTTCTTGTAACCTTTTCCTGATCTGTGCTTCTCTACCACTTTAGCCCTGACTTGTTTATAAAGCTCCTTGGTCTTCATGATTGGTTTGTTGTATCACTATATGAGTTGTGGCTTGAACAGATGCATTTACTTTAAAGTCAATTACACTAATTTTGTGACCTGTGAGATGAATTTTTTGTACCTAAACTGATTTAGGGTTGCCATAGCAGAGGGTTTGAATAGTTGTGCAATTGATAATATTATAATTTTCTTTGAAAATCTAACTTACTTACATAATATCAGTGTTTTATAGCTTTTTCAATTTGTAGTAGATTGTGTAGAATCTACATATAAAGTCCCATTTGAAAGTTTCATGATTGGAAGCTCAAACGGCAACAAAATGTGGAAACTTTGCAGGGGTGAATACTTTTGCAAGGCACTGTATACATGGAAGGGTTAAATTGACAATTATTTTTATAATGATATTCTGATAACAAAACACGAAGCTAATATTTATCATTAGTAGTTAAATGTGTAACCGAAACAAAGTTGTAACAGAATATGGGATTTTTCTATCTTAAATGATCCGTCGAATTATTAACTTACTGAAATTTATATAATCTTGAGTTTTCAAGAATGCTCACTGTTTTAGATTGTGAAGTCTGGAAACATCATCTGTGTTTAAGTATATAGTCCAAAGCTCGTGAAATTTCATTTAGTCGTAATGATTTTTATTCTTAAAAAACAATTATTTTTCTCTCACATGTGACAGTTTAAAATCTTGTGGTATGTTAATTCTATTCTGATATAAATATTTCATCACGAAGCAAAACTTGATAATATAGCATAAATAGATGTCATGACCTTTTTTTAGTGAGGTATTGTGTGTTTAGAATATTAGGTTTTGTCTTGTTCGTGTTTAATTTCACGCAAAGCTACACGAGAGTTATGTGCACCAGCCTTCCCTAATTCAGTAGTGATAGACTAGAGGGAGGCAGCTAGTCAACAACAACCACTGCCAACTCTTGGGCTACCATTTTATCAACGAATAATAAGATTGACCGTCACATCATAATGCCCCCACGACTGAAAAGGCGAGCATGTTCAGTGACGAGGATTCGAACCCGTGACCCACAGATTGTAAGTCGAGCACTGTAGAATATAAATAATTTATTTTTATATAAATATATTCATCACGTATAACTAAAAGATACACAGCATTAAAACTGGAAACATGTGAATGTATTGTT
>NW_013666962.1:28231-85610 GCF_000517525.1 Limulus polyphemus
GTTTTAGGGTTACGTCGTCGTCGTTACCGGTTAACCGAACTACCGCCCTTCGGTCCGGTACCAGACACGAGTACTTAAAATAAATAGATAACTACAACAACCAAAACAAAAAAAAAAAAGAAAGAAAGAAAAACAACACAAAAAAAACACATTGAATAATTGAATATAATATGGTATCTGGATAATAATTTATATATTAAAAGTAAAAACATTCTACGCCCTCTGTGTTTATAATGATGGCGTCGAATGGAAATGTAAGAATGTTTTTCACATTAAACTCAAGCATAAAATTGATAATTATTGCAATTAGACGTATGAATTGCAGATTTATTCAATTATTAGGAATTATAATATAATGGATAAATCTATCTGATTAATTGTAAATCATACTTTAGTTGGCTAAGGTAATTAACTAATGTAATGGAAAACATAGCTATAGTTTTGCTTTGCTGAAATTGCTCAATCTCATTAAAATTTAAAATCATCATTTTTGATGGCATAGGATAGGGTAGTCAGGAGACTCAAATCAGGTTATGCGTTTTTAGGTGATTAAGTTCAGTTTAGTTAACGATTAAGCCAAAAAGCTTTGAGGTTTGAAGAGTATCCTCGTTACTATGCTGGAGTAGACTAGAGACTGTAATTTCTTAAAACTGATCTAATCGTGTATGTGAACTCTTGAAACGATGTTGCAGATGTGTAATCTTGTTTTAGGCCTAGTGAAAAACTAAAACCTGCTTCAAACAAAATATAATTTAATAATAAATGATAATTCCTTAATCATGTTAGAGATTTGTAAAAAAAAACAGAACTGAAACACTTAGAGTCATAAATAGCTGTGAAAGATGTTCATAATATGTGTAGGCATTGATTTGTCAAGGTCTTTGGAGGGACACTTCTTTCACTTTCATTATCACTAGCATAAGTACAAAATCAACATTACGTATCAAATTAAAAAAGATCATACTTAACACAATTATGACAAGCACCTTTACAATTATGCTAACATAAAATGAAAATATAATTAAATTAAATGTAAATTAACATTGCAATAAAAAGAAATCACAAGTAAATCATGTATTAGGAGAATAATAAAATATTGCTCTTTGCTTTTGTATGTAAGGAGTTATCTTTGAGGGTCATGAGATGAAGTTATCAACTTATCCTTAACTTTTGTGAAACACTTAAATTAAAATAATAATAAAATCAAAATAATAACTTGTTTAAAGAAACTTTAACATAACAATTAGCTAACTATGATGTACTTCCAACACTTGGCTCTTCACATGCTAATGTTTTTTCATTTCAAAGAATCAAATTCTAGTAGTAAAGTGCCATGTATTCCATGGACAGAGGCTTTAATTCTGAGGAGCAGTGCACCCCCCCCCACATAAATAAATATTGAAATTCTAAATGCTCCTTTCCCCCCTGCTAACCCAGTGTTTATGAATGATATGGTTAACTACTAAGTTGGTACTTGTATATATGTGTGTGTCTATATATATATATATATGACTGAGTTAAATCTAAAAAAGCCATACAAAAATACTATTACTAACATCTAACCCTTTCAATATGGGTGCATAAAATTATGAATGTCATAACATTTATAGAGTTATATTCAAAAATGTAATTAAATTTCTTTATTACCAGTGTATAACAATAAACTCGGCATCAAAGCATAGTTTATAATTCAAATTTTGATGTTCTATAACTATTCTTTCTTAATTTCAAAAGAAAATATTTAAATAAATCCTCAAATTTCACTTGTCTTAATTTTTTCTTCACCCTTACATGATATCTTGACTTTAATATAAATTACACATTTAACAGTTTAAATATTTCTAAGCATACTTTTAATTTTGTAGCCCAAGCCATGTAGTTTACAATTATATAAACCTAAAAGTCAAAACCATTTTCCATACCCTCTTATCATGTCCTATCTTTAAAAAAGTGACATTAATTCTCTCTGACATCTCAGTTTGGATTATTTAAAACTGATAGAAAGAGCAAGATTTTAGTTTAATGAATGATGTATAAATCTAACTTGTGTCTGACAGAGCCTTTGAATTATTGGCTACAGAATGAGTTTTTGTCACAGAGTTCACATTTTTGATGACATGATCATAATGATGATGTCAAACTAGGGTTCAGTTTGTATTTCATTTATATCTGTTTTATAATGTTTCTTTTCTATTGCTTTATATCAATATTAGCATGAAGCATTTCTTTTCTCTGAATGTAACTATTATTTTGCTGTATAACATACCCAACTGTTTTTGAGAACATGAATTAGATGTTAATTGTTTTTATTTCAAGGTTATTTTCTATCTACTTCTTAGTATTTTCTCCATTCTCTACTGCTTTCTTAGATTTGTTTTTAGTCTTTCTTAGATGCAGACTCACTGAAGTCAACTAGTGTAAGTGGAATATGCCTGTTCATTCACTTAGTCTCTAGTTTGAATTTCTGTGGCCAAAATGTTTAGATTGTATGCTATGTGAACAAGCATGCCAGTTCTCATTGAAGTAGGTTTGCTATACCTGCTAAACCTGTAAAAAGTGAAAGATACTTAGTTGCTGCAAAAGATGGAGACTGTGGACAATAACAGCTACCTTGTTCTGTGGAGATGATTCACAAACATCTTTCTACCACATCAGAGTGAAGAATCTCTTTGTCTATTGATTTCAGCACTCCCACTTTGTCGACATTTCTTCTTCTGAATGTTGCTGAACAGTGTTTAGGAGATGAGAACATTAGATATACTTCACAACACTTTTGTATTGCATCTTGACTGTTTTCAGCTTGATGATGTTATCTATAAGAAGGTTCAAGGCATGAGCAATACAAATATAGAAAGCTGTGGAGTGGTCAGGATATTTCTCTTGAAGTAACTGCTAGGCTTTCTTCATTTGGTAGCACTGTGTATTACTGAAATATTTGCAACAGCATTTCCTTTCAGGACCTTGTATGTCAGCTATGTTTTTGCCTGTGTATCTCAGTGTGTTTGTTTTGATGGTCTTGTCACAACTGGTTTGTTTTGTAAGTTACTTCAACCATGACACTGAAAGCTCAATGCATGTACATCTACCAGTT
The DNA here is from genome assembly GCF_000517525.1 of Limulus polyphemus. Taxonomy (NCBI): domain Eukaryota; kingdom Metazoa; phylum Arthropoda; class Merostomata; order Xiphosura; family Limulidae; genus Limulus; species Limulus polyphemus. The sequence goes on from NW_013666962.1 coordinate 31,323, forward strand.
TCAACTATACATCTCAATAAGCTCTTTCAGATGGTTTGACAAACAGTATTGAATTGGAAGCTATGGAAGTGAATATAAGTACTGGAAGGCAGTTAACCAGATATGTTTAGTTTCATATTTTTGGAATATACTGCTTTTGCTAGCTACTCTCAAGAATGTTTGTTTGTTGTGTTGTGATAAAGTCAGAAGACTTTCCTATGTGGGAACTTTTAGTGACATGGAGTTTATGACATAGGATTACTTGGTGATTTTGAGGCCTTATGTGGTCCTAAGAAACTAATATTTCCAAAAATGTTCTTTTTCAGATACCTAGGACACACTCAGATTGTCTGTTTTAACTTTATATTGATTAACACTCTGGTTTTTGTGCATAAGTAGATATACTGCAAGTTTTTGGCTTCTTAACAGCTAAGCCTTTGTTAGATTTCAACTTTTCACGCTAAATGTCTTAACTTCATTAGGACATTTCTTGCAATTGTTCACATGGTTACTCATTCTGGTAACATTTGGGGTTTAAATACATTTTTCCCACAACACTTACAACAGATAGTCTGTTAAAAAAAGTCTTAATTTTTTATTGGCACAAAATATTTTATAACACTTCTTTATTGTTACCTATTATCTAACCTATATAAAAGCCACTGTGTGTCACATAATGTCATGCTTGATTTTTCAAAATAAGAAGAATCATAAAAGCAAAAATGCATTTATCCAGATAGAATAGTTTGATTACTGTCTGTGAGGGGGGGGGGGGGGGCATGCCATGAAACCTTGTAAGTGTATTGAGTGTTGGTATAATAAGCCCCTAAAGGCGTAGTGTGGAATCACCTAGCCTAGAACCAAGTGCATAAAATTTATCATTAAGTAAAAATATCGTTTCTTAGTTAAGCTGTTTTCTGTTATGTAACCAACATTTTTAATAAAAAACAAACTTCTTTTATCAATGGAGACTCTAAATTAAGAAATCAGCAAATATTTTTCCAGTTTTGCTGTCTATACATTTCATTTTATACTTTAAGTACATAGACTAACAACAGTATTAGTTTATACTTTTGTTGCTAAGCAACGTGACATAAAAGCTGTTGTTGGAATGTAGTGTTACCAAAATGCACTGGCTTTTCTATATATTGGAAGTTGTTAATCTAACTGATTTTTACCAATAATTATTCTATGAATATGCCATGAATTCATTTCATGAATGATCTTAATTTTGATTGGCTCACAAAGGAATTTACCAATGTTTGATTGCCTCGACTGCACCTTTCTGCCTCTTTATTGGTCAAGCTTGATTTTGCAAAATTTATTTTTTTCAGTTAGCTATGGAATGAGAGGTTAGGGTATATTATGTGGTGGGGGTGCTAGTACTTGCCTTGTCATTTTTGATGGGCTGTAGGCTAGTTGTTAACTAATTTATATTATGCTTTAGGGTCATTTAAGTTGACAAACTCACACACTACTACTGAATGCATGTCTTTCTTTTATCTAAAAGCAAAACAGCACAAAGAAATATTTGAAGTTTTTGTTGGCCTATGCTTTGTCACAAAAATTCTCTAGAACATTTTTAGTTTTTTGGTATTGACCAACTGAATACTGTTGTTGTCATGTGATTGCAGTGAAGGCTACTTACAAAAGTAGTTCAGGTTTCCTATACTTGGTGAGAACATTTTATGTGAAATATATTTGTTGGGAGTGACTGGTAAATGTTCTGTGATATGCTGGCATACTATGCATTTCTTACCCACTTAGCTGCTAGGTAATTTTTCAGATTTTCAGTGTGTTTCAGGGTTTATTTTTAGTATAGATTATTGGTCAAGGAGCTACTACTTCTTTCCTCTCTCTACTCACTTGTATCATTTGTTGTTGGGACTTGGTGGGTAGGAATACCCTTCTGTCCTATGACTGCCTTCTCTCCTACTTTTTATAGGACCTCCACCTCGCACCATTTTTTCATCCTATGTGTTGGTTGGTATTCTTGATTCAATTGAATCATGAGTGGAAGCTGCTCAACTGTAGTCCTCACTCACATCCTTGGTTCCTTGCCTTTCCCAAACCATAGGTTCCACTCATGTGTCTCATCTTAGTCCTCCTGTTTCCCTTTTTTCTTTACCCTCTTCCTATTCTTCTCCTTCCCCTCATCAGTCTTTGGTCTGTTTGGTCTGATGTCAGTCTTGCAGGGCTCATTGGTGTCCACAGTGCAGATTTGGACATCATACACACTCATCTACTGAAATATGCACTTCTTTGGGTATACCTATCTGCAGACAGATGGGTCACACTTTTCCTCTCTCATGGCTTCTCCCTCCACTTCTCTGCCTCAGCCCACACATCTTTCACTTCCCTCTTTCTTCAGATTATGTCTATATTCCAAGTCTGGAAAACACAGTGTTAGATCTCTTACATAAACAGGCTATCAATAGGGTTTTACTCTCGCCTCTTCATGGTCTCCAAGAAGACTGGAGATTACAGCCAGCCACCAAGCTTCCTCTCTCAATTGCTACATGGTTGTCCTTTAATTTAGTAGGGAAGAAACTTCTTTTTCATCCTCTGGTTGTTTTCATCTGGCCTTTGGATGATGGATGATCAAGTTCGAGGTACTGAACATGTTCTGTTTATATCCCCATCACAGAGTCTTCAAGACATTTCCTTTGATTCGTTCATCAGGAACATACATTCCAGTTCAAGTCTTGCCTTTCAACACAGTGGTTATCTTGTCTCCTCTGCTCATGGACCTCTCTTGGTGGCTGGACCATTCCAATAGTACCGTAGGAGTACCTCTACCTCCATCCATACCAAATTTACATCTTTTCACAGTTGCTTACTTCTCGGGGTGAGGGGCATCTTTGAACAAGTTTATGGTGCAGCTAGCCTAGTTGCTTTATGCCAAAAAATGTCAACCAACTAACCAACTAGCACTTGGACCCAGGAAAAGTCTTCACATCAATGTACTCAACCTATTGGCAATGCATAGGGCATGTTCCCATTTCCTACTATTCTTGGTGGATCATTTGGGTTTGGTTCATTCTAACAATTCCTCCATTGTTTTCTATATCAGCCATCAAGGAGGTACCAGATCCAAGCCCTTTTGTTTTCAAACCCTCAAACTTCTTTATTTGGCCAATTCCTGACAGGTTTGCCTTATTTCATGTCTTGTTCAGAGCACTATGAACTCATTGCGGACCAACTCTCTTGGCTGAAATGTGTTCTGCCCACAGAATGGTCTCCTCACTTTCAGATTTTTCAATGGTTATGGTCTCTCCTGGGGACATTGCTCATTGATGTTTTTTGCCATACCTCAATTCCAAGCTCCCCTTCTTTTGGTCCCCTGTTCCCCCATCCTTCAGCCCTGGATTTTGATGCTTTCAGTTTGGAATGTTCTCATCTGTCCTTTATTCTTACCCACCTCTCCTGCTTCTACCATTGGTCCTGGTATTGATTCATAACACTTTTTCGTTGTGTTCTCTTGGTGGCACCTCTTCACCTGGCTCAACCTTTGTTCTCTCTTCTTTGCCTTCTGTCTACCCATCCTCTTCTTCCTCTACATCCCAAATTCTTGCTCATATGAACCTTAAACATTGCTATTCTATCAAAGAAGCACGTCTCTCCATCTTCACATTGGCATTGTCTGGTCCATTGCCCTTGGGTAATTTTCTTCCTTTCTCATTCTTAGTGTTCATCTACCAGCAAGTTTTTCTACATTGGTCCATCCATCATCACCTTCCTTCAGAACATCTCTCTTCCCATTTTACTTGACTGTTTGACAAAGGTTTGGCTGTCTCCACCATTGCCGATTATTGGGCTGCCTGGTCTACCACTTTTCACCTTTCCCAATATTGCAGTGTGTTTTCTTCCCTAGTCTTTTCCATTTTGTTTCAATCCTTCCTTCTCCACTGAGCTCCATGTCCAATTGGGACCTGGATGTCGTTCTGCATGCTCTTCCCCAAGCTTTTGTCAAACCAATAGCCACCTCTTTATACCACCTTTCACCTAAGGCACATTTTCTCTTACTCCTCATTGGTGGTCATTCAGACATTATGCTCTAGACTATTCCTGTACCTTCCCTTTTATCTGGACTGATTTATCCCCCTTAAGACTTCTACAGCCCAGGAAAGTGACTGCTTCTTTTTTCCCTATTTCCTTCCCAACTGTTTCACACCTCTATAACAACACTGACCCAGATCATCTGTTTGTGCCATGTGGTACTATCTTGCCCACATCTTATCAATCATGGCTCTAGTCTTCATTGTTTTCTTCCCTGGGACTCTTCTTCTTCCAGGGACTGGTCTTTATTTACCCTTTCAGGCTGAGTCTGCCAATTACTCTACTTGGTTTAATCTTTCATGGGGTCGATTCCTACAGCCTTTTGCATATTTCTTCTCAACAAATCCATCATTTCACCTTTACCTCACCTCTTGTTTTCGATGGCTGCTTGATCAGATCCTCTGGACTGGAATGGGGACTGCATCTCCTACCTTTATTGCCTACTATTTTCACCATCTGGCTCTCAAGTCTGCTGAGGGTTACTGCCTGTCTCCATTCTCCCTCCTCTAGTCTACTCACCATCCTTAGTCACATGAGTACATTCTCTTTTTTCTGCAGCTTTGATACAAAGGATCCCACCAGATGGCTGGTGTTGCCTCTCAGGGTACACTTATTTCCCAAAATTCTGCATTGAGCCAGGATAATGGAAAGTGCTCATACCATCCACCCTGGCTCTATATATACTCATTGTTGAGATGGTGTGTTCTGCAAGACCACTTGAGGTATTCTTATATTTGTCGACTGTCCAATCCAGACTGTACCTATTCCTTGGACTATCACAGGGGTGTTTTGCCTGCTTCCATGACTTGCGCTTGCTAGCTTTTGAAAATAAGTTTATGAGGTTACCCATTGCACTGTTTCAAGTAAAAGATCTATCCAGCAGGTGACCAGTGGGGTTCAGCCATTTCTCTGGGTCTCTCCACCATGAATCCCCCCCTTCTTCAAGTGGATCACAGGAGACCCTTACCACTTACAGCTGCTGGGGCAGTAGACTATGGAGAACCCTCACTGATTGAAACAGAATAGCTGGGGCTGAACAAAGAACCCCAATTGGGGTGGTGGTGACACTGTCAGTGTAGTACTCATAACATGCCAGCATCCCCCATCTTACCACCACCTAGATGTTAGTTCCTCAGTGGTCTGGTGTTGGATCGGTGTAGGATCAGCCAACAGATGTTCCCCATCCTACTGCCATCAGGATGTCAGTTCCTGGGTGGTCTGGTGTTGGAACAGTGTAGGACCAGCCCACAGAAATCCCTCATTCTATTGCATCTCGGATGTTAGTTCCAAAATGGTTTGGTGTTACATCAGGGTAGGACTAGGCAAAATCAGTCCCTCATGCTACTACCACCCAGATGTCAGTTCTCAGGTGGTCTGGTGTTGGATTGGGGTAGGACTAGACCACACAAGTCCACATATGTGGTTGGTTGGAATCTTCTTCTTAGTGTGGACCAAACAAAATATTCCTCATGCTGACTGGTTTTGGACTGGCATTGACCCACCATGTTGCATTCCCCTTCGTACCATTGCCTGGATATCAGGTTCCCGGGTGGCCTGGTGTTGGTTGTGTACTGGGTTTGCAGACATGTGCCCTACTCTGGTTGTTGAAACGAAAATTACTTTTTCTTTCTGCTTCCTGGTCATGAGGTGATGACCTGTTGGGACCCTCCTCTTACCACAGACTAGAAAACACCACCTAGTTTTGGACTGGAGTTGACCCACCAACTACCTGTAATAATCTTGTTTTGTGGAGTTGAGGTGAACACTTACAAACATTTCATACCATCCTCCTGCATATGCCAACAAAGACACCGTGGTATGTGTTCAGTACTCTCATCCCACAGCCAGCGTCCATCCAATCAGTCTGACGGTAGAGTTGAGGTGAGCACTTGGTACGGTCAGAACAAGCCTTAATCATGCTACACATATTGGCTTTCCAACCTCTTATGTGTAAGTCCTTGGACAGCCCTGTTCTTATTCCATCCACCATACTCGTAACACATTGGGCTTACTTGCTTCTTCCTTCCTTCCTTCTAATTTGAGTGAAGAGTGTACCCTAGAAGAGATGAGACTGTGTACCATGTGCGTACCTCTGTGGATCTCCTGCCGTGGGTTTTTCTTCAGGTACTTTCTGCAGGGAGCTCATCTAGGTAACTTTTGTACTGAACCCTCTACCATATCAGTGTGGGATTCTAGCTTTCTGTGTGAAGAGGTGTGTATTACCTCGTAAGTTAACATTTTCCTTACTTGAAAATGTATTTCCAATAGATGCTCACCTCTTTCCACCCTTCCTCTCCACTTGCAGTGCAACTTAATATTCCTTGCCTTGTCAAAAAATGAAAATCACAAGTGCAAAAGTATAGAGGGACCTAGCATGTAGGGAGGTTATGTCACCCTACTATTGTTGGAGGGTTTTTGCTGCAAAATAACATCATTATGCAGTAGTGCAAATCACGAGAGATCTCATGAGTTTGGGTGGGAGTTGCCTAAAGGTTAGTGGCATGCAAATCTCTAAAGCAGACATATGGGAAAGATAGCTTTTTGTGTGAAGAAGTGAGTATTTATCAGAAGTACATTTTCAGCTAAGGAAAATGATAACATTAGATGTCTATTTTATGCGCACAATTAAGTAATTGTACCTCAAAATGTATAAATGTTGGACCTAGTTCCAACCTTTGTACTTAATTTTTTCAATGCCATGGGCAAATATGTGTAACACCTCGTATAACCTTTCTTTTACCCTTGAAAAATGTGATAATAACCACATGTATGTTTGAAGTTTCATTTCACCATGAAGAAAGGACATTCTCATTCAAACTTAGTTTACTGTTTTCAAGTTTCAGATAAGTAATGAAATATTAAAATGTGTTTTTTTCTTTTTTGTGTATTTAGAAAAAACTAAAAATTTTTTATCTGAAATGTAGCAGTGAAAAAAGAATTGTTTTGAGAAAAGAATAATCAAATTATTACAAAAAAATTTAAAATCAGTGAAGTAGGCATTAAAGCATATTGTTTTTCTATGCTATGCCTATGGAGATTTGAAAACAGCAAATAACACATGGTTATTCTTTATAGCTTTCAGAAATAAGAGTGTTGAATTTTATGTAAAATTCTTTGTAAGATATGAAATATCAGATGGTTTTGAGACTTAAAAAGATTATATACATTTGATATACAGTGATTTGTTTTTCTAGATAACCTATGTTCATGATGGTGTGTGTGTGTATGTCAGTGGGCCTCACAAAGACAAAGAGCCCATATTCACAGGGAGAGTGACTATTTCGGAGCAGGTGAATATATCCAAGTTATTACCCTATGATTGATTTATATACATTTTTCATAAATAACATAATATTAAGGGTTATTGTTTTTGAACATACGTGACATTACAAACAAGACATTCAGTTTTGATAGTCACTATAGTATGAAAATTCCATGCTTTGAAATGTTTATATGAATATTATAATTTTACATTGAAATGCAAAAAGTTAAGTGGACTTTTAGTGTATATTGTCTAGACTAGAAAAGCATGACCTATTAGTTGGTAATATTTGTGATATTACATCGCTATAAGATTGGTAAAAATTTTAAGTGCATTGTTTTTTATTGAGCCAAAATGTGTTTCAAGTAAGAAGAGCATACAGTAGCATTTCATCTGCACTTTATGCATATAACATGAGACATATTGCCTCAAACAACTGTTATAGTGTTTCATAACAGACCATATATGATTAATCCATCTAACCTGATGAGCTATAATGTTTAATGTTTTCAAGATATTTGTTTACATATAAAGTATGGTTAAAATGCTACTGTACTTTTTTTAAATATGGAAATTCATATTGAACTTGTAGAATCAGTCATATTGTTATATAATATCATGCTTTGCTAGCTTAGGTATTATGCACCATAAGACTTGAGAGCCAATAAAGAAGGACTTTACATTTAAATAGCATTAAGCTAATCTTTTTTTTCTGTTGTAATCCAACTGACCTATGATCTGTGGTGCTGAATGAAAGTTCTATCCGCATTGAAGCATTACAGATGAAATGCTATCATATGCACTGCTTAATGGAAACCTGTATGGGTTACCTAAAGAAGAATGTGAAGTACAAAATTCATTCTTAATGTAATGTAATATCACATCTATTAACAACTAAAACTGAAATATAGTAATTAGAAAAGGTTACTAAAATTTAGGCTAAGTTGTATTTTCTCATTTTTGCTTCTTTGGTAAAGTTACTAACTTATATTGTGGCTATTTCATTTCTTGCTGTCATCTAATTCAAGTAAGATTAAACAATATAGTGGTTAATAAATCATTACTCCTAATTCAGATATGTAATGACTTAAATAATATTGATAAAAATTAAACTTCACCATCTTCGTCTAGTTCACCACTACTGGTATTGGGCAAAATGCCTCATCAGTACTGAATATAGCTGATGTGATGTAGTTGATATATTATTATAAACTTTCTTCTTTAACTCAGAAACATTCCATTTCTGCTCTCAAATTATTTACTATAAAGGTGATTATTGTACTTTTAACATGAAATAAGTTATGTGATCAGAAAAGTGAAGTAACCTACTTGCACTTTCTGACTATATTAGTTTTAGGTTTAATATTCAGAGATGTTTGCATTTAATGAAAGTTTAAGCTTAATACATGCTATTGTCATTAAAAGTTTGTTATCATTATTCAGAAGTTAATTTAAAAAAAAATCATATCATCAACATTTGGCAACTTATTAGGTTTTTTTATTGAAATTAGTCATTCTTATAATAACGTTACACTCCAACTCGAGGCTAAGCATTTGTCACACCACAGAGATTTAAAATTATATGTTATCTTAAGTTTTCTCAAGTTCAATGCTAAAATCTTTTAAACCCACTTTCCACTTTTAAGAACTGGTCACCTTTCTCTGATTTGTTTTCTTCAACCTCCTCTCTCCTTTGCCTTCCTTTAGCAATAGTACCCACATATGTTCTAATGTATTGAAATAGGTTGCACATAAAATTTCTCAATTTTGTAGTAAGTACAATATAAATAATACCTTCAATAAGGATATTATGAAAATAGATTTTTTAAATTAACATAATAGTTATGGATTATGAATAACTTTCTTTATCCTTACCTTTCAAAGTTATCTATCATTTTATAATAATAGATATAATAGACATGGTACTTGAAGCTTTACGTATGACAATTCTGCTTTGGTGCTTGATAATTTCACTGAATGTGTGTTCTTGGGTTAATGGCTGAAAACTGCAATCATTGAGAGTACCCAAATACTGACCTAGGGCAGAGTGGTCACAGAAACTTTTCATAGTTTGCTTGTTGCTCATAATTAAGACAATTATTATTGTAGAATTTTAGCAGCTCTTCTGGTAGAAGCTATTGAATAATTGGATTGGAATAAAATAACCTGTAGTCTAGTGTCATATAGCATTACATGCACTATTTTTTTCTCCTATTTCATGTGAATTATGCAGATCTTTTGATAGAAGTTATTAAATAATTGAATTGGAATAAAATAACCTGTAGTCTAGTGTCATATAGCATTACATGCACTATTTTTTTCTCCTATTTCATGTGAATTATGCAGATCTTTTGATAGAAGTTATTAAATAATTGAATTGGAATAAACTAACCTGTAGTCTAGTGTGATATAACATCGCATGCTATATATATGTTTTCTATCTCAAGTGTATTATGACTCAACACTGAGTTTTATACTTATAGGCCAATTAATTGGGAAACGATGCTTTAGGTCTGTTTAGCCATAGCATTAACTCATCATGTATTCAAAAGAAAAGATTTTGAATTTTTAAACATGCTTATGAAATGATATCCTTTAGGTAATACAAGATGTCTGTTGAAATTGTTCTTTAACAAATTATATCCAAATTACCATTACCAATTTCCTGACACAAGGTTGTTAGTTTGGTTAAGAAGCCAAATGGGTGGAGTTGGATGTATAATTTAATATTTGAAATTGAATGCATAGGTTTCCTTAAAAAGTAACAAGGGAATTTCAGTAGCCTTTCTCATATATTTTATCATATAGGTTTAAGTCTTAAATAAACCAACAGAAAAAAAAATTACTAAAAAACATTTAATAAGAAATTAAAAATTATATTTACTAGTTATTGGATTGCATGAAAAGTACTAGTGCTCTAATGTGTGTTGTGAAATAAAATGGAGCTGTGTACTCATCAGGATAGTTGCATGGATCCAAGAGTTGGCTACAACAAAATTAAAAGCTGATCTGCAAGCTAATGTTTACAATACTAAGGACATAGTTTAAAAGACAAGATAACAGAAGACTGTTTGGCCCATCAAGATCGCCTCTAAGCCAGAAAAGGAAAACTTTCATAATCTGCCTTTCATATTTATTTAATCGTTCATATTTTTTAATTTAAAATAGTTCATTCAAACTGTACTTACCACATCATCACAAAAAAATATCTCCTAAGTTTATATATATAATAATAAAAAAAGTCTCCATCTGTGCTTCAGCCTATTACCTCTAATATTTTAGTTTGTATTTACAACCTTTTCATTGCACTGCTTAAACAAACAATGTGTAGGAAGACTGATCAAATCTTATTCAAACCCCTAACAATTTTCAACACCTAAATCAAGTTTTTCCATATTTCTTCTACATTCTACAGAAAACAAGTCCAAAACTCTTAAGGTTTTCTTTATAGCTGAAACGAATTAAGCTAAGTATTATTCAGATGGCCCATTTTGTACTCTTTCCAACATATTGATATTCTCCTTGCAGAAAGGAGACCATATCTAAATGCTAATCTTAACAAGGCCTAATTCATGTAAAAATAATAAATGTTCATTTAGTTACCATGAAAAGCAGTACAGTTTCATTAGATCATTTCAGAAAGCTCTTAACATTATTTTCAAATCTTTAAGCATTTTGAGATAATAAAAAATTAAATATGTAAGAGTGTTCCTGCTGGAGAATGATGAATTATTTCCATCTAATATTTGATTAGCCTTATGGAGGAGTTCTAGAATGGCATGCCAATGAAGAAGTGAATGAAACAGGAAGGCCACTTTCAAGTCCTGAGACAGAAAATCTTGATTGGGAGGATGTAGCCAGTGGTTTCTCTGCAGGATATAAACCTCATAGCAACCAGTGTTGTGGTAACTAAACATTCTTTATAATAAAAGCACATGTGAACAAACTATATAGATATTGTGAGTGATGGTTTTATCATATAACCTGTGCACACAAGTATCATATAGTTTTTCATGTTATTTGAGTATATTGTATTGAACTCAAATTTCTGTACGTGTTCAAACAATGATGTGTAGATAAAACTTGGAAGATGTGCGATATTGATAGCTTAATTCATCAAATTTATTTCACCAGTAAATACATAATTTTATTGGTTACTCACAAGCAGAAGTGTTGTTTGTGTAGTAAAAGTCTCATTTCAACAGACTCAGAAACTCAAGCAATTTCAAATAGCTGATTATTCTTCTTCAGGAGTAAAGAAAAGGAAACAAAAGTTTAGATATTTTGTTACTTTGATTCTCTGTTGTCATTCTTTGACACATTAACAGCGAGATTGAATCATTTCAACTTTTGTAACTGAACCCATTCTTCATTGTGTTGCATCTAGTTAAAGCTTGAACATTTCTTCAGTTTTTGCATGTTCTTATTTATTGAGATGAAAGTTCTAATGCATTTCTTAAATCTACAAATTCCGATACGGTATTTCTCTCCACTAACAAGATTAACTATTCTTGTCCTATGCTCCCCTCTATATGCACATTTTGTCTTTATGCATACCACAAGCCTTCTGCTCCCCCCTATTGGAATTGAATGATTTCAACATGTCTTTCATGAAAATCATCATGCATCACTTCTCCACCAATAGGAGTGTGACATACGCATGTGACTCCCTCCATACACCTCTACTGAACTATCACTTGCCATTTGGCAGTGCTTGTGCTCAGACGCATTCCTTTTTCTTTGTTTAAAATTTTCATGTTTGTTTTTAATACACTCACGAAGTGGTCTTCATTTATTTTCACTTCTGGTTTCTATTAAGACTGTTTATTAACTTCACTTTAATCCCAGTTTATTAGAGTTGCATTGTTATTTCTACTTTTGATTATTGGTTGACTCTTCCTCATTATGAATTCCGAAGTTCATGTTACCACTTCGGGGGGCACACCTGTGACTAATGCTATGTCTCAGGCTTCAGGTGCAGGTGACCTGAAGGGGGATAGCCACATTTATTTGCTGGGAGATTGAACGTTACATGGGTCAACTTCTGTCTCCAGACCTTACCCCACTTCCTCCCAAACACTTTGAGCCTGTTCAGGCAGACAAGGACTTATATTGTCTATTTCCACCTCCTGATTCTGCTGTGCCTTCCCATGCCCTGCCTGAGAAGTCAGTTAGGCCTAATACAGTCTTTTTGGATTTAATTTCTCTGGTATGTGATGTTTTATCCCTTGCCCCTATTCCTATGAATCATGTTCTTACTTACTGCATCACCAATCTTCCCATCCCTATTTGGTTTTCCCACCTTCTGGAATATTCGGATACATGCAGACCAATTTGCCTCACAATTAAGTAACGGGATTATCATGCCTCACCCCCCATGGGCTTCAGATCAGTTTGCTATTGCATAACATAGTGTAGACTGCCCTTTTCTGGAAAAGCAATTGTTAGGTTCAATTTTACCTCTTTGGGGTGTGGTTTCCAAATCTCCTGTAAGTCTGACCCATGCCCAATTTTCCTACCTTCGTCTTACCCTCACAACTCTTTTACATTACCTCTCTCCCATCCATCTCCTCTTTGAGGCTCTCCATCAAAATCCTGAGGGTTTTTCTGGGGACATCCTTTCCCTTCTTTCCTCCACATTGGCTCATTTGTCATCTTTGACTCTGGCTTTACATACATGTTTCTCTGTTGTTGGGACCTTCTAGATCGTGATGCGACCTTAACTCGCATCTGTTTACCATAATGTTATCTTCAGGATTTTCGTATGGCTCCATTTCTATGGTGATACATCTTTGGCACAATCTCTGAGTATTTGGAATCACAAGTTGCATAAGTACAACAACGGTCTACCCTTTCCAACCTTGTTGCTCGTTTGTTTCAATCGGAGCCCAATTTGGCACCTGTTACTGTTTCCCATCCCACCCCTTCCCAACTCTTACCTGTCCCTTCTTCTCGGGATGCCTCGTCTCATTGTTTTCTTTGACGACACACGTCACATCGCCAACAGTATTGGTGACTACCTGGTGGGAGCTTGACTTGCTGATTTTCTTCATCACTGGGATCCTCTCCTCAAGTATCATTGGGTTCTTCAAGTTTTATTGGAAGGATTCGTGATCCCGTTGTTTTCTCACCTCCGATGTCTCCTATACCCCTTTCCTTCCCTCTGCATCAGGATTCCATGACCAGCGAGCATCTGCCGGAGGCGGTTCAGGAACTTCTATCTCAGCAGGCCATCGAACCTGTTCTAATTCCTTTACCAGGTTTTTATTCCATACTCTTTATTGTTCCCAAGAAAACCAGGGACTGGAGGCCTGTCATCGATTAGTCCCACCTCACTTGTTTCATTCCACTGCCCTGTTTTACTGTGGAGTCATTTCTCACCATACAGTGGGCGTATTCTCTGGACTTATGGATAACCAAAATGGACATTGCCAATGCTTATCTCCACATCCCTCTATCACCACGGTCTCGTACGGATCTTCAGTTCGTCCATCATGGGGTGGTTTATCAATTTCGTGCCCTACCCTTCAGGCTTGCTTCTGCTCTTCATGTTTTCTGTCGGGTGATCAAAGCTTTTTTCTTGTCATCTTCATGCTCTGGGGTTGAAGTTCCACCATTATATGGTCGACAGGCTTCTTCTGGCTCATTCCCCACTGGAATCGGCCAGCCATACTCACCAGCTCCTCCTAGTGGCTGCTCAGGCGGGCTAGTTAATCACATTGGAGAAGTCCTTCCTCCTACCTACCCAAAATCTCATCCACTTGGGTGTTTTTTTTCGACACTCATCTTAGTCGGACCCAACCTTCTCCTCCTCGACTTCGTTTCATGGAACTGTTAGTTCACCACACCCTTTCAGCTCCCTCACTTTCTGCTCGCAAGGTTCTATCACTTTTGGGGATGTGGTCTTCAATTATGTCACTGGTCCCCCTCTGTCATGCGCATATGTGATCCCTTCAATGGGCTCTTTATGATCCGTGGAACCTTGCTTGGGATCCCTTGTCAGCTCCCATTACCCTTCCTCTTTCCCTGATGGATGACTTGCATTGGTGGTTGGACAAGGCCCATACATTGGTGGGCATCCTGCTACCTCCTCCTTGCTTGGATTTACATCTTTTCACATATGCATCCCTATAGGGCTAGGGTTTATGAATCAATCAACAGGAGGCTTCAAGTCATTGGTCTGTAGATAAAATGTCTTTGCATATCAATGTTTTTGAGCTTCTTGTTGTCTGTCAGGCTTTGAATCACTTCCATCCTCTTGCCAGACATTGTCTGGTGATAATTCATTCCAACAATTCCACTGTGGTAGCACATATCAATCACCAAGGGGCACCCAGTAGAGATCTCTCTATTTTTGAATGTTGTATCTCCTATATTGGGCCCACATGCACCACATTTATCTCATTGCATGTCACGTTCGGAGTACTTTCAATCTCACAGCAGATTGTCTTTCCCAACCTGACCAAAAATATCTGACAGAGTGGTCTTTAGATTCCCTCATTTTCTGGTGGCTTTGCAATCGGTAGAGTTTTGCCACATACCTTGATCACAAATTACCCCTCTTTTAGTCCCCAGTAACTCATCCTCATGCTCTGGCTGTCGATGCCTTCAGCCAGGATTGGTTCCACAAATTCCTTTAAGTTTATCCTCCTATCAAATTACTTCATTGGGTGATCTCTCTCATCCATACCACTCTGTGTTGTCTTTCTGATTGCTCCTTGTTGGCCAGCTCAACCATGGATTCCACAATTACAATAACTGTAACTTTTCCCTCCAGTACCTCTTCCTTTGTCTCCCTCCCTTATTCGTCAAGCTCGGTCACAAGTTCTACATCCAGCCATTCACGTCCTTCATCTTCACGCCTGGCATTTATCTGTTTCATGGTGAAAAGATCAGGTTACTTCCATTGAGTAGCTTTCCGTATGTCATTCTTCAATGGAGGTGTATCAGCATAAATGGAAAGTGTTCCGCAGTTGGTCTGTGACTTGGGGATTCCATGCTGACCAGCCTATTGTAGCTTGAGTGGTGGAGTTTTTCACATGGCTTTTCGACCGGAGATCTTCAGTTTCCTTGTCCTTGGTTTACCGGGCTGCTTTATCCCATACAATTCATATTTCCTAATACTGTCGAGTTTTTGCTTCCACTGACCTTACTATGTTAATGCATTCCTTCTGGCTTCATCTCCCCCACTCCAGATGCCCTACTCTTCCAGACTGGGATATTAATGTGGTCCTCCATTCCCTCACTTTACCTCCGTTTGAACCACTTTCCTCATGTTCAATGTTTTACCTTTCCTTTAAAATGTACTGCCTTCTCCTCTTAGCCTGTGGATGTCGAAGGTCTGATTTGTTTGCCATTGATGTTTCACGTATACTTTACCACCCTATCTATTCTTTATCTGGATCATTCCTTCCTCCCAAAGACCTTGGTGGCTAGGGAGGGTAACTCCTCCTTTTTGCCTATTTCCCTTCCTTCTATTTCTCATCTCTACCCTCATCCTGATCTGGATAGACTTCTATGTCTGGTCCGTATTATTTGTTGTTATATTGCCTGTATGGCTTCCTTCTGTGGCACATATTCCCAACTCTCTATCCCTTGGCATTCATCCTCTGTTCGGGATGTTTTCTCTTCTACCCTCACTAATTGGGTTCGACTGGCTTATTCCTCCTTGTCTTCTTTCTCTCGGAATTTGTTCCTAGTGTCTTCTCACCAGATTTGACACCTCACCTTCTCCCTCGCATCTTGTCTTCAGTAGCCATTGGAAGAAATCTTACAGTCGGGCATGTGGACTACACCTAATACATTCATCTCCCATTACTTATACCATATTTTGGTTTTTTCTTTGTAGGGTTTTTGTGTGGTTGTTGTTCAGACTTCATTGTGACTTTAACTGGGTAAGTTTATATTAATATCTTTCCTTTTAGAGGCCCTTGCTTCATTTACTCATTATATGGATCCTGCTCTGTAGCGAGTGGTGCCTGACCAGGTATTCTTCAGATCTGAACTGTACAACTATGTTGACTTGTGCTTTATCTTCCATAGCTTCGCAATGTTCACTGTTGAGATAAGGTGTTCCACAAAATCGCTTGTAGGTGAATAACCTCACGATGTAATTGCTTCATAAACTTGCCCGTTCCAGATCGTACTACCCATGGATTGCACGGGTAAAGCAGAAGGGAATAACTGCTCATCCCTGCCATTCCTTGTGTTGAATAAATCGGTATGGTCTGCTTTTCAAAATATGGATTCGTGGTCACACATTGCACTGTCTCGGGTGATGACGTTCCTTTGAACTCTCCACTATGTTCTCACCCCCATTTCTTCTAGTGGAGTGTGGAAGTCCTTACCACTTTCCAGTTCCAAACTGCTAGGGTGGTCAACTGCAGAGGCACCCTCCTGAATGGGTTCCACACAAAGATGCTATAACCATACAGTGCAGAGTAGGCTGGTGGTGTTCTGCAGGTGTAGATGATGTGCTATCCTCCAATATGCAATATATACTCACAAAGGAGTGAGAGTTCAAATTGCAGTTCACCCCTTCGATTGGGAGCCCTCATCCTACCCCCGTGTGGATGTCAGTATCCTGTAGCTGGGTTTTGGATTTAGAGTAGAACCAATCAACACAAGTCCTCACACATGTTTATGGTTGTCTATATTTCTCCCTCGATCATACTCCTTCTGTGTTGTGGGTCACAGTGGAGGTAAGGGGGATTGTTCCAGTTCTGTCCTTTTTGCTATCACTGATTGTATCTTATTCTGAGGATGTTATTGCATTTCGGAGGGTACTGGTCACTTTCGCTGTTGGGAGAGTTGATTTATATTATATAGACATCCTTTTGATACCAAATGTTGAGTCCCCGGATTGATAGACCAAAGTGAACACACGTCAGGCTCAGGGGTCAGAGTGGTTCTAGATTCCGGTGAAGACAGTATAATCCTTATCCTACTCCTGCATGGATGTTGGTTCCTAGCAGCATGGGTTTTGGATGTAATTGACTTACTAAGTACGGTCTGTCATGCCCTAACCACTCTACACCTAGGAGCACATCCATTGTTTTACCCACTTTTATACTTTGTGGGATTGAGTTACATATATAGTTACATGGTTGGGATCCTGCCACAGTTCTCTCCCACTTGGATGTGCTACTCTCTTTTTCTGCCCATATCTACTACACATTTCATGGATGGGTGAAGAATATACCTTGTTCAGAAAGGGTGGGGCTCCCCTCATCAGATCTTCGGATCTGACTCTCCCATTTCCAGGGGTATCCTTCAGATGCTTTTGGGGAGTACTTCTGTCATTCCCTCGCACGGTCCTAACACCTAATCAATGTGGGATTCTAGCTAATCTTGTGAGAAGAGGGAAGTACCACATCAGAAGTTATAATTTTCCTATACTGAAAATGTATTTCCGATAGGGACTTCCCTCTTCTCACACTTCCCACCCTTCCTCCCTTCTTTTCTTCGGTGCTTATGTCTTATGCCAAACCTAAAAGAGATTGTTTGGTAAAGGTGTATGGAGGGAGTCACATGCATCACATGAGTATGTCATGCTTCTGTTGGTGGAGAAGTGACAAATGATGATTTTCATGAGAGACATGTTGGAATCATTCATTTCCAACAGGGGGGAACAGAAGGCTTGTGGCATGCGTAAATAAAAAAACGAGTGTCCCCTTCACAAATCCCTCCCCCTGTCGAATGGAGCATGGGAGACTCTAGAAAAAGGAGTACCAATATGGTGAGAATTGAGGTGGTGTTGATACTGTTAATGGAGTGTGGGTCATCCCTCATATAAATCAAATACATCATTCAAGCCACCTGTGCCCTTCTCCTATAGCCTGAATATGTCCAGTAGAATTGAAGTGAGCATACACTGAACAACTATGCCCTCCTCTTGTAGCCAGTCTGTCCAGTAGAGTTTAGGTGAGCACACACTAAATGACTATGCCCTCCTTCTGCAGTCAGAGTCTGTTCAGTAGTGTTGAGGTTAGCATGTGATATGTATGGACCAATATTGAGTTTGGTTGAGTTGAGGTGAGCACTCACTATACAGTATCGATATATATATATATATATATATGCATCTTTTTCACATGTCGTCTTGCTGCAGCCTATATCTGTTCAGTAGAGTCAAGGTGACCACACTCTGTCTCAATCCATAATACCTGACTAATGTGCTCTTTTCCCGCACCTAGCAAAAGTCCCATAGAATCTGACAATAGAGTTGAGACGAGCACTCTATACAAGTTTGTGATGTTTTCTAACATACCCTGTTCCTGCAGCTGGTGTTAATCCTGTTAAAGTCTGATAGTAGAGTTGAGACGTACACAAGTACCTGTATTACCTAACAATGGCCACTCCTCCTGCAGCTGGAGTCTGGTGGTAGAGTTGAAGTAAGCACGGATATTTATCACATGTGCCCTCCTCCCATGGCTGGTGTTAGTCCCATAGATTCTGATGGTATAGTTAACGTGAGCACACAAGGTATGATTTCAACATGCTCCAACCACACTACGTATATTGGCTGTCCGACAACTTGTGTGCAAGTACTCAGATAGTTATGTTTTAATTCCACCCATTCCTGCAACACAAATTTGACTTCTTTACCTTTTTCTATATTGGCAAAGGGTATACCTTGGAGGAGAGAAGATATGGCCTCCCACGGATGTGCTCCTATGGAGCCCCTGCCATTGGTTGTCACACCTCATGGGTATCCTTCAGATGCTTTCTGAAGGGTGCTTATATAAGTCAATTTTGCACTAGTCCCTCCACCATATCAACATGGGATTCTAGTTAATCTGTGTGTGGTATGGAATTATCATCTCGAAAGTTTACTTTTTCCAATACATACTCACCTGTTCACACATTCCCACCCACTCATCCTCCTCACTTCCAGTGCACATATTCTTACTTGCCTTGTCAAAGAATGAAATTCAAGAATGCAAGAACTTAAGGGGGACTTAATGTGCATGGAGGTGTGTCACCCTCCCATTGGTGGAGGGCTTTTGTTGCATGATGATGTCATCATGCAGTAGCACAGTTCATGTGAAATTAGGTGGGAGTTGCCTCAAGGCTAGTGTCATGCAAATGTCTTTAGTAGGTGGATTGAGGAAGATAGCTAAACTATGTGAAGAGGTATTTGTCAAAAATACATTTTTAGGTAAGGAAAATGCTAACTTTAAGGTACAACTATGCTCATATCTGACCACCTTTAAGGAATGTATCTGTAACAACCTTGCTAGAAATAGAGAAAATAAAAAGTTGTTTAAAGATTTGAAAATATTTAATGTGCAACAATCATGTTAGTTTTCACAGGTACTATTATATGTGCTATTTAGCATGAAATTTTAAAGAATTGATATCTTTTTCTTTCTTTTTTTTTCAGAATCTATTGAGCTGAAGCTGGAAACAACAAAGAAGCCTCAAACAATCAACTTTGATGTGGCTGATCTCAAGTCTTATAAGTGTGTACAGAAGAAAAAAGGAAAGGGTTCTGAAGTGACATTTTTCTTGAAAGATGGCTCAACCCCTCCAACTCTGTATTTTCCAAAAAATAACCATATGTGCCTCATAAATGCTTTAGAAAAGTACATACAGTTTAGAAGGTGTGTGTTCAACTACTTACTAGCCAAGAACATTGTATACACTATATAATTATGTTGTTTGGTTTTTATACAAATTTATATATAGTCACTGATAATTTTATTAGACTGTTAAGTGTAATAAAATTTCATTAAAGCAATTTTTGGCTAAATGAAGATATTTTTAATGTAAATCGTTTAAGTGGCACTACATGATGATTCTTGCTACATAAATTCGTAAAAATTCGTTTTTTATTATCTAATGTCAACTTTTAAATGTTTATTTGAAAAAAAATGTGCTAACTAAATTAAAAATATTTTCTGTGTGGCTTAATTATGTTTATACATTGGGTGTAAAAATCCATTAACCCAATGCCTAGAACTACCAAATTTTGTGTTCAGGCTACTGTTAATTCCATGCATGCTGGCCTAGAGCAAGTGTGATTCTGGGTTTTGCTTATATGGAATGTGTGCATGTGTTTAGAAACTCAACTCAATCATTGAAATACACACAAATGCTACCTGTTGTTATTTTTTCTTTCAAATTGTTAAATATCTATTATCATTGAAATTTTTGGAAGCTCAGTAGTTTGTTTATCAATGATAGGCTAATCCATCATAAGCCCGATATACTACCACATATTATGCGTGACTCAGTTGCAAACTTGTAAATTAAAATTTCCAATTACTGTCCAATAACTCTCCTCAGCACACAGTTTAGATATCTTCCTCAGATATCTGCCAGGCAGATTTGCATGCCACTAGCCATTAATTATGCTAGTGCATGATGATGTCATCATGCAACAAAAACCCTCTGCTAATAGGAGGGTGACACATCTCCATGTGCAAAAACTCACCCTGTGCACTTTCACTCATGGTAACTTCATTCTTCTCCTTGGCATTGTATTGAACAGATGTGTTTAAATTTCTCATCTGAGTTCTATTTATTGAGCTTTGCATCATTAATGAAATGAAATGGTTTCAAAAGCTTTAATTTTTATTGTGAATTCTCAGGTTATGGTGACTGATGCTTAGTCCTGAGTGAGGTGAGCACACACTATAATACTGTGCCCTCTTCTTGCAGCCAGTGTCTGTTCAGTAGATTTGAAGTGAGCACACACTATATGTATCCATTTTGCATAACAAGGATGCCCTCCTCCCACAGCTGGAGTACATCCTGTTGAGACTGACAGTAGAGTTCAGACGAGCACACACACTATGTGAAATCATACTATATCACTGCAGTCTGGAGTCTGTCCCATAGAATTTATCAGTAGAGTTGAGGTGAACACACAGGGTATGGTCTGAATGTACCCCAATCACACTACACATATTGGTTATTCAACCACTTGTGTGCAAGTACTCAGTCAGTCATATTCTCATTCTGCCCCTCCCTGTGACACATAGGGCTCATTTGCCTCTTCCCCCTCAATTGTTTGGGCAAAAAGTATACCATGGTAGAGACAAGATGCAGTCTCCCACGGGGTGTCCTTATGGAGCCCCTGCCATCAGGTGTCACACTCCATAGGCTCCTTTTGAACACTTTCTGGGTACAATTTGCAACAGCCCCTCCACCAATTCAGTGTGGGGCTTTAGCTTTACTGTGTGTGGAGTTATCATCTCAGAATTTGAAAATGTCTTTTTCATAGATACTTCTGCACACATTCCCACCCATTCCCACTTTCGGTGCACTTCATTGAAGAATGAAGTTACCACAAGTGCAAATGTGTAGGGGAAGTTATTGTACATGGAGGTGTGTCACTCTCCTATTGGTAGAAGGCTTTTTTGGCATGATGACATCATCATGCATCAGTGCAATTCACATGAAAGTAAGTGGGAGTTGCCTCAAAGCTAATGGCATGAGGATCGCTCTGGCAGACGTGCATGGAAGATAGCTAAACTGTGTACAGAGGTATCTATTGGAAATACATTTTCAGGTAAGGAAAATGTTAACATTTCATATTTATAAAACTTTCTAATCTACTAGATTACAATAGTTATTTTTCAATGGAAAACTCTATTGATACGAGAACAAACTGGACCATGTTTCAGTAAACTAACGTGTTTGTCACTAACAAAAACAGTGGTGTATGTAATAGTGGAACACTACGCAAATGGGGAAGGTTTCTAAATAAAACAGATAAAATGGTGTCAAATAGATTGCTTGATATAACAACTGCAATGCTAGCTCTTGAGATAGAAGACAATGAAGATGGACCTGCTGATACCAACAGCATTATTGATGAAGTAGACAGTACTGCATTTGAATAATGTGGCTTTAGTTGTCCCAAGGGCTGCAATAACAGCAGAGTTAAGACATTTGATCCTCTCTGATAACAATTTTGTCATCCATCATGTAAATCAGTGTTGGCCAATGTATTTGTGATAAGCTAGCTTTCAAGATCTTTTTGCTTTTTTTTTTTTAATGAACATTATGAATGTGAGCTGCATGGAAATTTATTCTCATAAAACATTTGTTAATGTTACGGTACTGAAATGTGACCCAGCTGTGCTTGGACAAAATGACTAAGACTGTCCACTTGAAACTGTATAACCTTTTTCCTATGTTTGATGGAAAAGGGCGAGGTTTTATGTATGTAAAATTGCTGTATGGTTGTTTTTATTTTGTCATATGTACATAGACAGAATAATCTGCCCAGATATTTTACATGTCATATATATTCTAAAATTAAATCGTATTTTTTCAATACATTAAGAATACCACTCTATCACGTATGTGGACTGTTTAACTCTTTTGCTACAGGCATCTTTTTCTGTACATGTCACGAGATTTGAGTGAGTTACATTCAAAATTTAATTGAAGTACTTTATTATCATGGTAAATGAATAAACTTGGCATCAAAATGTGGCTAATAACCTAAATTTTAATATAAGTTTTAAGTTCTTAATTTTATAAGGGAATATAAAAAAAAATCATCAATTTTCTCCAGTATGGAAATTGTGACATTTGCTTTATAGGTATCCCCTTTTCTCTAATTTATATACCACCCCTCCAAGAAGTATGAAATGTAAATGTCATTTAATGCATAATGTTGTCATTGCTCAAGCAAAGCATAATTTTTATGGGCTTCAATCTTATTTGGTTATATAGCCATAAACTAGAAAATCAGACCTCTCTTGTCATGCCCACCTGCCAAATCCTCTCTTTCAGAAATTGCCAATAGTTCTCTTTGATGTTTATTACTATATTATTTATAACCAATAGAAAGCCAAAGTTTTCATTTATCAAATGATGTATTATATTATATTGTTGTCTGCACAGAGAATTGTCTATTTCGCTTTCAATTCAAATATTATTCCCATGGGAAACACATTGATGAGCTTAGCTGAATTTTTAACAGCTCTTATCGCATAGTTGGAAAGCCAGAAAAATTGTGGTAGTTATGGGACATTGTCTGCTTTTTGCCTGTTATTATTGTTTTCTTTGGTGCATTATTTAATTAAATAAAAAATTATTTAGTGCGGTAGTATCATTAGTATAAAAAAGTAATGTTAAATTTCATCGACAGTCAACAGAAATGAAAATGTAAGACCCAGGTAAGTACTATATTTCTTGTTTTTCATGTGTATTCCTTATTTATTATTATAAAAGTAACTACAATGTAAAAGTTAGAAATTTGTTAGGTTAAATTAGGTAAAATAAAGAATAATAATAATATACATTTTCATGAGGTACTCAATGGGGTAATATGAGCTACACGTTTGTCAACTGATATACAATTTGTGTGGTGGGAACATTAATTAGACATGGTTCAAAGGGTGATAAAACAAAATTTAAATATAAACAGATGTATACTCTTATGAGTTTAAAGCTATTTAGGATAAACACATGTAGTTTCATATTACAACTTGAACTCATTCTAGAAATAAAAAAGGGTGAATTAGCTTTTATTTTGAATTTGTTTTAGTTTGGGTAGAGAAAATAACAGATAAAATATAATGTTTCACTGAAAAAAAACATTTTAAATTTATTTAGGGGGTTTTAGAGATAATGCAAATAAAATTTGATATTTTTTAATCTTATAATGAAAATCATTTTGCACTCAGAGCTGTCAACACTTTGACTCCATTTATATATGGAAAAATTATGTAAAAATACTTTAATAAAATTCTGGTTTTTTGTCTACAAATGACTTAATGCTTACTGAAAGCCCACAAAATTTCATGAAGATACACAAAACATATTAAAAGTTATAGTATGGAAACTATAAAGGTCAATTTGGGGTCACATACTCAGCCAAGTCTGTAGTGAGAGAGTTAACCTGCCTATAGATTTTATGTCTGAGTCACGTATGCTTTTGTAGCTCATTTTATTGTTAGTTTTGTAATATCAGGTGACAAAATAGTGTGGTGGAAACTGCTAATCAACATTTTCAGTATGTTTACCAATACATGATACTTATAGTTGTTTAATATAAAATGTGTTTGGTGGTCATGCATTAATGAAAAAGTGTCTTCAGCCTTCATGTCTTTGCTGGATAGTAATTAAGCTGAAATAAAATACATTTTAAGACAGAGGAGAATATTTAATAGATTCATCTAAACTTCAACATCATATTTTCAGGTCAGCTAAGGATGCACATTTATATCTTGTACACGAACCTCAGAAAGAGGCTCTAGAGAAGAGTTTCAGTGAACTTCAACTCTTCAGAGAACAATCCAGTGACCTTGTTAAGGTGAGTAGTAGTCAGTGGTTGAAGATTAGTCATAGTAGGGGTTAATCCACCAAATTTCAAGAAGGGCTCATGGCTTGTGAAAGGAGAAAAGTTTGGAGGATTATGAACCTTTTAGATTTTTACTAATTTTAAATTCCATAGGTTTCCACTAAGTATTGTCCAGAGAGTATTATTTTAAAACTTAGAACAAATTCATCCAAGGTTTTTGAGATGGATTTCTGTAGTTCAGAAAAATGTCTTATTAAAATTTCAATATTGGGAATTTTGAATCTCTGATACAAATCCTAGCTCATGGAATGCCATTACTATTAAGTTTTTATAAAAAAATCGTAAAACTACTTTTTCAAGCCTTTATGTTGTTACAAAATAGACTTCATCATGTCAGCATAAGTATTAATTCTGAGTTAACTGTTTTTTAACAGTGTGCTGAAAAATTATTGCATATTTATTCCATATATCATTAGGTTTTTAATAACCCATGTTGAAAATAAAAATTTTATGAAAGGGTGCAACAGATTGTATGTTTTATGAATATTATCTATATAAATGCTTAATTAAAAAATAGTTTGCAGTTTTGTGTATGATGTTTACAAGTTAAGAAATTTGAGAATTTCTGCTATTAGAATGAATATACCAAGTGAACTCAACATAAGGCTATGGCAAATCAAAACAATGAAAATAAACATCCAATATTATAATGCCTTATGAGACTTTCTGTAGGGTACTTGTCTAATTGAAAATACTACTTAATCAGTTTGTGATCTCAAATATTAATAAAAAACAATAGTATAATAAAGATGGTCTACAAATCATGATAACTTGTATACACTTTAATGTTCTACTTTTTCAGTTAAATGCAAAAATTCATTCACAAAACACCATAGCCTTCTTGAATATTTGTATTTTCTTTTGATGTGAGTTTACCTGCAGTACCTTTAAGCATCATTGTGAAACATTTACTTTGTATTGTTTTTGTCCATATTGTTACAGTCCTTTTTATTAAGACTGTGATGCTTAGATTTTCAGTAAAAAAATACTATTACTGATGATGATTCTGAATAATTTGTGTTATTTGGTTTATATAAAGATTGTACTTTCTGATGTTCTGTCTAGAATTATTTCTTTGACTTTAAATTTGAAATGGGTAAGATATTTTCTTTATCAACACAACAAAAAAAAAACCTGTATCCAGCTCTAAGTTTTTTAACAGTATAGCATGTAATTGCTTAGAAATTGGTGAAAGAAACATTATAACTTTTAGTAGATAGTAGTCGCATGTTTAACCCTCTTGCTATTGGCAGGTCAAAGTGTGCATATTACATCTTTTTAGAGTTACATTCAAAATGTAATTAAATTACTTTATTATCATGGTATATGAATAAACTAGGCATAAAAACATAATTAATAAATCAAAGTTTAATATTCTATAAGTTTTAAGTTCTTAATTACAAAACATACATACCTCCTCTCCAACTTATAGCTATTACTCATGTGCCAGATTTTTATCCTTTGCCCATCTAAGCATTGGTCTGATTTTTTCTTGCTTGCTCCAGTCTTTTATACCCAATTAACTGCCTTTGGTGATATTTGTCTCTCTCCACCTACATCAGTGCGCCCTCTATCCTAGTAATGTATAAAATCACCTCATTCACATAATGTTATTACTTTTTCTCAACAAAGCATTCTTTAATGCAGGGAGGTTTCCTGCTCAGTTATGAGGCAGAACAGGTTGTCAGAACTACCTGATTTAGCCTACCACACTAGGTGGACATATATTTCGACTCAAATACTACATCTACTCCTTGAAATTAGGGGTTCTAAGGTGGAGTTAGTAGTTCACCTGAATAGATCAATGTCCTCTGATGGGACAGGGATATGTCTACGAGCTTACAAGTCTAACATCTAACGTGTTGTTTTCCTAACACTAAACCTTGTTGGAAAATTCTCAGGATCTCCAACTTTATTACTGATGAACTAGAACCATTGTTAGCATGTTCCTTGGTTCAGTTGTCAGCATCTACATTCATCCCTGTTGTTGTCAACTTTTATTGGCACCTACAGAGGGTCATAGTTCCACCCCTTTTCGAGGGTCTTGACATCAGATCCTTGGTATATGGGTACCCAGAATAGATTCTGTCCATATCCACGGGTTCAACTGCTCGGTTGGAATGCTGCTGGCAATGTTGGTGTTTATTATTGTATGCCTTTGGGGTCTGTGGGGGCTTGGCTCTGAACATTTTTGAATGTGAGGTAACTTTACCCTCAGATCCATGGGCACAACAGGTCCTTGAATTGGAATTAGTCATGCAGTTCACAGCTTCAACACCATTATCCACCAAACCTGTAGGGTTTCTGTCTTCCGCAGATCCTCAGATTTTAGAATTTAGATCTATGGCTATTAGAGTTTGGTTGGCCTAGGGGTAGAGAGAGTTAAAAATCATAAATATTAGAGTGAGAGTGTTGTGCTAGTTCTTCTGGGGATTTATTCCCATCAGTTGTTGGGTCTCAGAGATAGGAGATGGGTGTCCAATATTGGATTTTTCTTGTCTATATCAATGCCTAGATTCTTCAAGGTTTACAAGTGACTCATTCCTAAATCTGAGTTGGCATTTTTTACTAGGATTGTGCATGTGGATCCCACCACTTTTGGTATTTTTTGTGCACAAGGGTCAGGTACTGCAGTTCTAGATTCTTACCTTCCAGCTAGCTTTGGCACCCTCATTCCCTAGCCATGTGCACACACAATTCAATGGATGATTGGTTGCTGCTGGCACCATCTCATCAAGTGTCCGAATGTCACACCCACATTCTACTTTCAGAACAACCAATGCAGGCTTCATTCTCAGAGCTAAGACATCTATTCTTGCTCCAACTCAATATGTACTCAGTCTGGGTATTTGTTTTTCATCACATATCTTACTCTGGTTTAGCCAACTTCCATCCAGCTATGGAACAGGAAGCCTGACTCTTACTCCCATCTCCTTCTCCCACAACACGATCATTCTTTCTTTTTTGGGAATGTGTCATCACTCAAATCCCTCATACCTTTGGGATGAACACACAAGAGATCTTTTCAATGTGCTTTATGCAACCAAGGGATCATAAACATCGATTCACTGGATTCTCCAGTTTCCTTATTCAGGATCTTTCTTCGATCTCGAGGGGTGGTTAAATCAGGACAATGGGTTCCTCTGCTACCACCTCGTCCACAGATCATATCTTTATTAATTCTATGGTCTAAGCATGGACAACAAAGCTTACCTACACAATGTTTTAGTCCTTCTTACTCTTCAAACAGCAATGCCTTATGCTCTGGGCTTATTAAGGGGAACATCTTTAGGCTTCACTCTGACAATTCCACAGTGATGTCTTGCTTTTCCCATCAGAAGGCACTTGGTTCAGGACTCCTTGTTTTCAAACCTTGGATCTCCTTTATTGGGATCACTCCTATTATGTCACCCTATTAGCTTGCCATATTCCACAGGTGATGAATGCAGTAGCAGATCAATTGTCTGACCCAACCAGATTCTCCCAACAGAATAGATTTGATTTTTTGTCTATAAAAAAGTTTTAATGCTTACTGAAAGCTTGCAAACTTTTGTAAAAATACACAAAACATATTAAAAGTTATTGTATGGAATCTAAAGGTCAATTTGAGGTCAAGATGTCCTCATCTAAGTCCATAGTGAGAGAGTGAAGAGTATTAAAGAATTAATCAAATTCTTAGTGGCCAGTGTTTAACATGCCAGGCTTTAGTTCTGTGGTTAGTGTCCCATTACTGCCAAAAAACATCATGTCCTGAACTTTGAAGCCATGGGTGCATTATGAGAGTGACAGTCAAATCCACAATTTGGTGTAACAAGAGTAGCTAATGTTTACTATATGCCACCCTTCTAGTTTAGAACTTTAAAATTTGAGATAGCTAGTGCAAATGGCTCCCATGTAGCTTTGCACAAAATTCAACAAAACAAGCCTTAGTGATGAAAAGGAAAACTAAAAAAGCAACTTGTGTAAACTATACATCACCTTCCAAATAGCTTAACCAGTATATTTATCTTAACTAATGAAATGTGCTATTCTTTAAAACTAAATTAAATTGAAGGGAGGGCAAGTTAAGCATCAGTAAAATCCTTTTTTATTCTGTTTTATCCGTTAACAATAACAGCTAGGTCATTATCATAGCTTCAAAAACACTGGTAAACACACGTTGTTGTAACAAAACACAAAAAATCATCTTATTATTTATCGAGGCCTAGCATGGCCTGGTGGTTAAGATGCTCAACTCTTAATCTGAGGGTCATGGATTAAAATTCCCATCACCGAACATGTTCACCCTTTCAGCCTTTATAATGTGATGGTTAGTCCAACTATTCATTGGTAAAAGAGTAGTACAAGAGTTGACAGTGGGTGGTAATGACTGTTTGTCTTCCCTCTAGTCTATCACTACAAAATTAGGGATGGCTAGTGTAGATAGCCTTCATGTAGCTTTGTGTGACATTCAAACCAAACCAAATTTATTATCTATTACATATATTGGCATAACAACCTTTAACTTGCATTAAAAAATTCAGTAAAAACAGTTAAAAAATGATCACATGGAACCTGATGTAGATGGATCATCATGAGCAGGATACATACTCTTGTTTCTGAAAGTAGTGGTTTATAGTGAGATGGAAAGTTTATTGGATAATTATGTTGTATGAAAAATTATTAGGTGAAATTATTCTGTGAAAACTAAAACAGTTACTGGTCTAGAATAAGAATCACATTAGTACAGTTATATATGACAGTTAGATTCAACTATTCCCTAACAAGCTGCACAGTCAACATACATCATAAGCATTGTAGTTCATTTTTGAAACAGACTGAACCTGTAGTTTTGTCTAGCAATTAATACATTATGGGTACTGTATATAATTTTAACCCTAGAATTAACAATAGGTCTATATTGACCCCATTGGCTTTTCAAACAATTTTTTCTAGACTATTCATGTACCAAATTGCTTGTGAATCCATGCTTTTGTTGATTACAGGGTTCCTAATAACATATCAGTTGTACACAAAAAATGTAAACAAAAGTTCCATAAACAGTATATTTAATTCCTGTTGATTACAGGGTTCCTAATAGTATATCAGTTGCACACAAAAATGTTAACAAAAGTTCCATAAACAGTATATTTAATTCCTGTTCCCTGTACACCATCAATACTATACTTTTAAACTAGAATAGACCTACTGAATTCCCTAGTTCCCTGTATACCATGGATTTTATGCTTTTAAAATAGACTGAACCTGTTGAATTGTTGGCCCCTGTATACCACAGATATTGCATTTTTAAACTTTCAGTACATCATAGATACTGTAGTTTTAAAATAAATTGAGCCTGTGAAAATATTGGGAATCTGTACACCACAGATACTGTACTTAACTTTAAAACTAGACTAGACCTATTCAATTTCCTGGCCCCCAGTACACCATAGATACTGTGCTTTAAAAATAGATTGGACCTGTTAAATTGCTGGCCCTGTATCCCACAGATACTGTACTTTTAAAATAGACTAGAACTTTTGAATTTCTTGACCCCTGTACACCACAAATAGTATACTTAAGTATCACTTATATATTTGGTGAATTGTTTTTGGTACTTTTTTCAACATTTCATGTCTTAGCTTACACATTCAGAGATACTTTAATTTACTGCTTCTGTGGAAGGCAAGTAAATGAAACATTATGCAAAATATAAAAAATGTTTTCTGTGAGATCTCGTCAAAAAATTTTGTTAATGTGGTTTTAACTCTTTCCTTTTTTATTAATTTCTTTTTTTTGTTTTTTAGCCTTATAGAATTTTCACAGAGTTAGGATAATATTAACAAATGTTGCAAATCTATGAATTGTTTCCTTGATTATCTTAAAATTTATTATTTGATCGTACACATTTTCATCCTAAATAAATTATGAAACATCTGTACAAAGTCATGCATATAGTTGTCGTTTTGACACTTATCTTTTTTTATACATGTTTTAAAAACCTTATACTTTAGATAGATAAGATTCAATAGCATTAAGAGCTTCACTAGTATATTTTATAATTGTTTTTACAAAGTTTCATTATTAAAATTTCATATCATATAATGTTAAGTTCCTTTTTTTGTATATTGTATATGCCTGAGTATGCATGGACTTTTTTGTTGTTGTTGAAGTTTTTCAGAATGTTTGGGATGCAATATCTGAAATGTTATGAAATAGCTGTTAGACTAATGTGTTCAGTGTCAAAAATTTTAATTTTCATCCTATGAACTGTGAAGTCTCATGATGAGCTTTTTTTTAACAACCTAGCTAAATTAGGCTGTTAATGTTTCCACAGGATGTTGTTTTCCTCTTCACAAATCATAGAATAGAGATGTGAGTGTAGATATGATAATTTAGTCAATGGTATTTGTTTTTACATATGTCTTGGTACTTAGATTTGTTGCTAACAGTGGTTTTTAGTAATTTGACGATGTGTTTTTATAGATGTTATTGTACTTGGAATTGTTACTAATAGTGGTTTGTAATGATTTAGCAATGTGTTTTTATAGATGTTATGGCACTTGTAATTGTTTCTAGTAGTGGTTTGTAATGATTTAGCAGTGTGTTTTTGTATTTGTGATGGTACTTGGAATTGTTACTAACAGTGGTTTGTAATGATTTAGCAGTGTGTTTTTGTAGATGTTATGGTACTTGGAATTGTAACTAATAATGGTTTGTATTGATTTAGCAGTGTGTTTTTGTATTTGTGATGGTACTTGGAATTGTAACTAATAGTGGTTTGTATTTATTTAGCAGTGTGTTTTTGTATTTGTGATGGTACTTGGAATTGTTACTAATAGTGGTTTGTAACGATTTAGCAGTGTGTTTTTGTAGATGTTATGGTACTTGGAACTGTAACTAATAGTGGTTTGTATTGATTTAGCAGTGTGTTTTTGTAGATCTTATGGTACTTGGAATTGTTGC
This sequence comes from Limulus polyphemus, assembly GCF_000517525.1. Taxonomy (NCBI): domain Eukaryota; kingdom Metazoa; phylum Arthropoda; class Merostomata; order Xiphosura; family Limulidae; genus Limulus; species Limulus polyphemus. The sequence goes on from NW_013666962.1 coordinate 62,894, forward strand.
TAATAGTTGTTTAGCAGTGTTTGTTTTTACAATCTTATGGAAATGAATACTTTATTACAGCAAGAGAATTAAAGAAAACATTATGGAGTGAAAAATATTTATTTTCAGTTACAAACTACTACTTTCTTTTTCTTCCAGTTTAATTTCTCAATTATTGGCTGTTTTCACCTTAGATTATGTGGATTACCATATGGTTGTGAAAGTTTGTGATTTTGGAAGAGAATTTAAGGTTACTGTTGCTATTTAATTTGATTTGTGTTGGCAGTGAGTAGGAAAAAGAAAAGAATAATGAATTGTATATTTACAAATAAGATGTATTTATAGAATGACTTCCTATAAATAAGAGTTTCTTGTAGTAATTAATAAAAACAGTATCATATAATATAGTCTTTACTACCCACATTTACTTTTTAAATGCAGCTTTGATATAATGGCATTGCACATCCTTTAGCTTATCCTACAACTGGAATCAACAGTGATACTTGTGTGTTGTTAAATTCTATCAGGTGAACTTTTGTTAACTGTATTAAAGACTATACATAATATGTATACATATAAACAATGGTGCTAAACCTTTATGGAATTTGTTTGCACGAGGCAGTATTATCAGAAATGTGTTTATATGATTCATTTAATAAGAAAAATATTACAAATCTAATGTTATTTCTATCTGTTGATTTGAGAAATAGGAATATCACTACCATCACATAATATCCAGGCATGAACAAGCTGCCTTACTGGTTTTGGCTGTATTTGTCACAGTACATAAAAAATGTGAAGAATGACAAACCTGAATCTCGTGGTTTCAGTCATACATCCTTAATTAAGTACATAAAATATAAAGTTATTTTCAGTAGAATATGTTATTAAAACCTTCATTCCTAAAATTAAAATGTAATTCAAATAAATATTCAATTCTGGATGATCAAGGGGCTATTACTTTCATGTGCTGTTGTACTACATTATTTCTAAAAGTTAATTGTAGGTTTTCAGTCAGGCTATGTTGTACAAATTGGAATCATAGTAAAAAGAAATATTGCTAGTTTCATTCTCCTTAGTTTTGAGAAAACTTTTCAGTTGCCATTTCTTAATTTTTGTGATTACATTGTTGTAGTTTTTCTGCCTAGATAAGTTATAAAGAATTTGGTTTTTCTTTTTCATTTAGGTATTAAAATCTTATTCCCTAAATAAAGGATTTGTCTCTGTCTTTGCAAACTTCTTCATTTACTTGTCTGTTGTCTTCATTTCAGTTTAATCTTTCACTTTGTAATTAGATTTCATGGTCAGTCCCTAGTCAGTGTCATTTCTCCATCAAAAAACATTGTAAATTAGCAATATATTTCACTGTATTATGCATTTTATGAAAAATAAGACACACTTACATTGCATATCTTGACATTACGGCATCAATAACTTACCTAAATTATGGTAAAAACACAGAAAAAATACAACAATCAGCTTATGTCTTTGTGCGTGGGTGCTTTGGGGCATCTACTGTTTCCTGCTCTCACTCTGGATGCCAGTACATGTGGTGTTTGGTGGTAAATTCAAGCTCATGGAGGGTTGTCACTTTTCACTGTAGAAACATTTTTTAATGGCCATAAAGAAGTGTGAGTCTCTACTGTCAACTACAGTTGCTTTCTGCTGTGAAAGGATTAAAAGGAATTACATTGCCCTCTTTCACTTCCCATTCTCTTCATGAAGCCTTAAGCTTTCTGTTCCATAAAGCTCTCATGTTCTTCTTAGGTTCAGGAGTTTGCTGGATTATTTTGAGCTGTCTTGTGATATAATACATACCACTGAGAATTTGGTTCTAGGTAGTGGTGAAATTCTCCTATAATAAGAAATACAGACAAATAACAAAACTTTATATTAGCTTCCAAAGATGAAGTAATGGTCCACTTGAAATTAAAAAAACTGATACAGAATTCTGGATGAATTTCACCACTGGTCTTAGGAATGCTAGCAAATATAGCAGTTCCTATTTAGATTATGTGTGCTTCTGGATTACTAATGACAGCAGACTTTTCTTGTACAAACTTGTATATATTAATCTTCATTTGAACTTCTCCATTTCATTTTGGGATTTTAGTTTTATTTTCATGCATAGGTTAGGTACAACATTTAAAATTTACATTTTTCAAATGAAGATGTCATTCAAGTAGATAATTACATCTGAATAGATTCTTCATAGGTCATCCATTCTTCTTCCGTCCATTTTTCTCTAGAAGGAGTAGGGAGGGATTCTTCACCTTTATAGAAATTCTACTTTGTATTTAGTACATTTAGACACTGCTTATTGGTGTACGTCAAGTCATAAAGCTGAGTAGTATTACAGAGAATCAAAATAATAGTTTCCTGCTCATTCAAAGGTGAATACTTATTTGAGTTACAATTAACTTTAGAAATGTAGGTTTAAGTGTGATGCACTGTTGAAAAGAAACAATCAAAATATATAATCACTATTTTTTTATACTGTATAGAGTTTTCTAACAAATTCAGTAATTTGTTTGTGGTAATGATGTGTTTGGAAACTGGTATATTGAACTCATCTGGTAGGTAACTCAGGAAAATTTTTAAAGATCCTACTGTTTATTTTGAGTCAAAGTAATGTTTTTAGTATTTTCTTTTTGTGTTCTACAAGAGTCATAAATGAATACAGGTTTGGGACATCCTTGCTGTACCTCAGTAGTAGTTGTTCTCAACTGTAACAGGCAGCGACCTTAGGGCAAATTGTTGGAGTTTCAATTATACTGCCAATTACACTAAATTTATTTAGTTGAGGATTTGCAGTGGCGAGTGTAGCTCACAAGTTGCTAACTCAAGGTAATTTACATTTAGAATAAAGAAACAGATTCCAAGACTAACATTGAACAAAATATAACAACATTTATTAAATTTATCCACAGAGCATACAATAATAGTCAAAAGTTTACTAATCATTATATATCTTTTACTGTTACTTTTAATCAGCACCAATGACCAGTACATATAGAGTACATTTCTCTAATATAACATGAATATCCTTTACTACTAAACTACATTACTTGATCAAGAGAGATGATAATTCTATACTTACAACAGAGCTGGGCCAGTATACTTTTGGAGGTTGGAGACTTTCAGGTTCATAGTGGAGATCTTCAAGAACTCACTGAAGAATTTTGGAACAAGAACTAACTGATTTTTTGGCTTCAGACATGAGTTTTTAACCCATGTTTTCTCTGTTGTCTGTCAACCTTCCAAATAGTATTCCTAACTACCCGCAAGTAGTTCTAACATTTTATTGGATGATTTGTGCAACTTCCTGGGCTAGACCAAAGCCATAACCAAAACTCTGAAGTGATTGGTTACTGTTATAGTGAGTTAGCCAGTTGCCTTTTCACTTGTGCTAGTACACCAGCATTGTGACCTTATTTCATAATACAGGCATCTTTTCTTCGCCGTTTCTTCATGTATATGTTCACTCAAAAACTCAGAAAATTGTTATAACTTCTTTCTTAAACTCTTTGAAATGCTTAACATGCTGAAGCTATTGTAAAATTCCCTCAAAAATATCCAACTGCTTCACTCCTCCCTCCTAAGAACAGTTTTGTTACTTGTAACAAAATTTACCACTCAACTCTATTGTCTCCATCTCTCTCTTCATCAATCAGTGTTTACATTAACAACTTTTACTATATATCTTGCATCACATAGTATCAATGATTACATCCATATATAACATCAATGATTATATCCATATATAATAGCAATGGTTACATCCACATATGATATCAATAGTTACATCCACATATAATAATAATTAAAACATTAAATTATGTAGATTACTTTTACATACATAAACGTCAATTAAAATATGATACATATATACATATATATGCAATTAAGATTAATAAACAATACATCAATGCATGTATAGAAATCTGACTTATACGTCTTTTAAAATTCTTCCCTAAAGTTCCAAAAAATTGGCCACTCACTGTTGACTATCCAATTATACAGGGCACGTGCCTTCCATTTAGCACAATGTTCATCCAGGTAACAATGGTATGCATAGTGTATCCTACCTGGCATATTTATTCATCAATAGGGTGGACATCTGTAATCTTCCACATTGATACAAGGGAGACTGATCCATTGGCTGAAAATTCTGGCATTTTCTCTCCCCATCATATAGATCTTGTAATAGTCTCTGTTTAACTGACAACTTATTATATGTAGCTCCCTGAGTGTGTGTTCACCATCAGACCATCAAACCCCATGTAAAAACGTGGTACACCAATCGACATGTCGGCGATCTACCTCACTCAAGGTTTCTTCTGGGTATGGAGATTGAATCCAGCAAATGTTTATCCATCCTGTGTATGAGTCGATTACTGCTAGTTCTTTAATAACATATATATTCCTCCTACTCTGAAACCTTCTATCTCTATGATAGCCGACTTCATCTTCTTCTTTAACAAGGTTGGCATATAATCACCATATATAGTTACTATCTGGAGTTTTCTTAACAATGTCATGTGCTCACACAATTCCTTTCATTCATGGTACATTCTATTTCTGTTTAGTCATGCACTTGACTCGTGCACTGCTTTCTAGTCCCAGTCACCTGGTCATTGGTGGATAGGTCACCTCTGTCTATTTTTGCACTAACACAGTTTGTTTCTTGACTTGCTGTTGTTGTTCACTAACTTCGTTGTTTCTCGAACTTTTACTATACCAATTAATTTTGCATATTATAATACTTAATAATCAGCTAACCTCACCAATTGGTTAAGTCAAGACAATTTGGTATTCATCTACACAATAAAGCTATGTCCTGATTAGATGGGGCCTAATCATTTAACTCGACTACCTCAGTAGCCTCTGAGTACTCAGACAATCTTTCATTGTCCGGTCTTGTTCTTTTATTTTTTTTAGTCTTACACAGCCCATCTAATGTCATTAACTTTAACAAAGCCAATTTGTTTTGTTTAATATATATAACGTTATACTTACTAGTACCGATACTAAGCATAAGGTTACCATCACTGAATTGGATAATTTCCAATTATCTAACCTCTGTCCTTCAGCTGTAGCTTGTAAGTGATCTACATGCTGTTGCAATTCCTTAATACATAATCCTGCCTTTCTAGGAGGTAAATGTTTAGTATCCTCTAATATATCTGTTAACTCCTTAATGTCTGTTTCTAAGTTTATGCCCTAAATTAATTGTGATTCCTTCCTGGTTAATAGTTCCTATAATTCTGGAATCTTTACATTTAATTGAGTTCCTACATATTTACTTTCATTTCTAAAGCTAGAGGGCAAGGTAATACCATCATCATGAACTGAACAATTTCTGGCTAATCTCAGGTAACCACTATCTCTTAATTTAATTACTCTAGTATGGTAGTCAAATTGATGTACATTCGATTTTGGACATACAACTGATAAAGTAAGTTTGTCCTTAACGTTAAATAACATGTTCCTGGGGTCCTAGTCTTATAAAAATAGAATGATTTAGAAATAATTATTCTTTTCTCACATAATTCAGTTATTTTATTTGTAATTCCTGCAAATATTATATAATTGCAAGTTACAATAGGTACTGAATAAATACCTGAGTTAGGGTCACACACTCTGATGGGTCCCTCTATACAATTTAACATGTCCTCTTAAGTCAATGAGTAATTTATCGTCAATGGTAAGGATATAATTTTATACAATTTCAACATTATATCGGTTGCCTTCAAAGGTATTTCTATAAACATCCATAAGGTATCTCTAACGGCTGCTGTCTTTATGTCAGCCCATGTGTAGTACATGTAAATCTGATCAATATGTGTAGGTATTACAAACTGTAAGTGTGGAGGTGATCTCCTTTCAATTTCATCTAACACTCTTTCTTAGTTACTCGGTGGTAGAAAGTATGAACTCAACTTTTTATTTGCAGCTCCACACAATGCTTGTATTAACTAACTCTGTCCTGCTACTTCCTACAGTAAAATATAACTACTGTATATTATTCTGAATTTTAGTGTTAAAAATTAACATTTCAATTCCTGCTTTATGCAACTCAGTTTGTCTTACTCTAGTGTATATCAATGCATTAGTAATATTCACTAAAGGCTCTAGATACTTTTCTAATTTCTTGGTCATGAAAGTCAATTGTCTGATTTAATGAATTCATTATAGTTGCTTGTTCTACTATTAAGTGAATCATTTCTTTAAATACCTGTCTCTACCTTCTCATTTAATTCCTGTGAATCATCAGTGGTTGCTGTTCTGAACAAGAATTTCAAAACACCTCCACCTGCATTTTATTAATCCTCATCTCTATTGAGTTCTGTCTGATATGGATACACTATCCTTAATATCTTTTAATTCTAATAACAGTTAATCTATCTCATCAAGATATTGTTTAATTAAAGTCTTATAATTTTGATAAGTCCTTCTTGTAAAATCCTAGCTAACTGTAAGATAGCTGTCCCCTGATGTCTCATATGATATAATATCACATCTTCTGAACCTTTTGTATCAAAACTGACATGAGTATTCACATTCAATGACTTCTCAAACATTACTAACTCTTCTTGTAATCGTACTAGTAACCTAACATACTGCAGAAATGGTATGCCTTCTACAATTATCCATTTATCTCCGGATAATATAAAATTACCCTCTTCAACAAAAAACCACACCTACATTGTTTTCCATTGACACAATACCCACATTCTGCTCGGTTCCGATCTTTACCATCAATAATGCAAGAACCCCAGTAAACCTATAGATACATCTACTAATAATACAAATAATTATAATACTTATACAATACATATGCAATATACATCAATTGTGTGTGTATATATATATATATATCTTATCCTACTTAGATTATTTACAACTTCATAAGTACCCTATCATGTTATTGGAAACATCAATTACACTGGCTTCATGAGATACAGTATTGACTGCATTTACGTCACTTTTAGGTTTGTGTACAACTACTTGAGGATTGAATCTCACTCGTTTCCTCTTTGTTGTAAGAGTCACTTCCAGTTGAGATGATATAGAATCGCGTAATCTGAGATTGTAGTCATAGATCACTGTATCAGCTTGTGTTGTCACTGGGGTACTAGGGGTATTATCCTCAGTTGTTGGGGCACTACCTTCACTGTTGCCACTACTAACTGGGGTATCTTCTGTGGTTATTACTTCATCACTTACCACAATACTCTCATCTTTTTCTAATTCTTGTGTTTCTGGTTCTAATATTTCCTCTTCATCATCGAAAGATGAATTAAACTCACCTAAGTTAGCCTCTTCAAGTACACCATTATCTCGTACCTGTTTCTTAGTTTCATCTTCTACACACTCATATTGGTAAGGTTTATAACCCTTGACTTTCTTTAACCTATTCACATGTACCAACTGTTTACATTTTCCATAGAGTTCCTGAATCTGAAAATTAATTGGACTCGTCCGTTTAAGGACTCTAAATGGACCTTTCCATAACTTTGCTAACTTTTTAGTGTTTCTTCTCTTAACAATTGGGGTGTATAACAATACTTTCTCCCCTAACTTTATATCACTAACCCGTGCCTTCTTATTTACTTGATTCTCTCTACTTTCAGCAGCTTTAGTTAAATGTTCATTAGCTTACTCAAATGCCAACTGCATTCTCTGTAGTAGTTCTGCCTTATAGTCATAATCTACTGCATAATTAACTTTTCCAGGAGCTAATATCTCCTGCATGGGTAATATAACATGTCTTCCATGCAATAGAAAGAATGGTCTTTCCTGAGTGGACTCATTCTCAGTACTTCTATATGCTAATAATAACAAGAGAATCTGCTTATCCCAATTCTTCTGATCTTTCTCACAGTATTGAGAGGTCATTTCTAACAAAGTTCTATTAAACCTTTCTACTAAACCATTAGCAGCTGGATGATAAGCTGTTGTCTCAATTTTCTTCACACCTAATAACTCACAAACTTCTTTAATTAACTTAGAAATAAAGTTACTACCTGTATCTGTTAATAGATACTGGGGTATACCATGTCTAGCTACTATGTTGTTTACAAAGCTTTGGCTATTGTGTATGCTTTTTGATCAGGTAAACATATAGCTTCAGGAAACCTAGTTAAGTAGTCTGTGACTACTAACACATACTTGTTTTCTGTGTAGGACATAGGCAATGGGCCTAATATGTCCATAGCTACTAGCTGAAAGGGTGTCATTAGACTCGGTATTCTTTGTAAGGGATTGTTTATAAAGTGTGGACTCGTTTTTCGTTTTTGACATTCTATACATGATTCACAGTAATCTTTAATATCTTTCCTGATTTTTAGCCAAAAGAAACTCCTACATATCCAACTGTACTGTAACATATAAAAACAAAGTAAAAGGAAAGATGCTATTTAAAAGTAACATCTAATGCTCAGTGTTAATTAGTCTAATCAAAAATACTTTAGGTGCAAAAAAAAGTTGTGGCCAAAAAAAAAAAAAGGATCGAGTGTGCAACTTAAAGGAATGAAATCAAAATTGGCAGCCAAACAGGTAGCTACATTTATAGCATTGATAAGAATTTTACAGCAAATATTCATTCATTAGTTAGTAAAAGCTAAGTGTGCTGTAAATGGCGTCATGAAATGTTTTCATAAATTTTGTTTTCAAGTTATGTGGTACAACTATTTGTAAAGACCTGTTATCCTTAACCTGTTTACATAAGCTATCTGAATCTAATATGTACTCTGTATCTTCTCCTTGTTTTACTTTGTTTCATAAGGCATTTACTATCGGATCTTTCTTTTGCTCACTAATCACATGATCTAAATCCCAAATTACTTCTAATTCATCTTTATGTTCTGTTTGTACTTCTTTTATTTTATTAATTGTCTGCTTTTCTTCAGTCTCTGTATTTCCTACTCTAATTCTACTCAGAGCATCAACATTAGAATGCTTTCTACCTGGTCTATGTACTATTTCAAAATCATAATCCTGTAGTAATAATGACTATCTAGCTAATCTAGAGGAGGGGTCTTTTAATGTCATTAACCATCTTAATGGTTATACACCAAATGACCTAGATATTCTACTTCTTTTTTCAGGAACTGACATTTACTTGGTTTAAGTTTTAGATTTGCTTTCTGTAATCTATCAAGTACATGCCCTAACCTCTCTTAGTGTTCTTCAAAACTTGCAGCGAACACAATAACATCATCTAAATAACAGAAACATTCTGAATCTTGCAAGCCTGATAATACAACATCCATTAATCTCTGGAATGTTGAAGGGGTGTTGCATAAGCCAAAAGGCATTCTATTAAACTGATATTTACCTGAAGGTAATACAAAAGCAGTTTTAGTTTTATCATTTTCTCCTATCTCTACCTGCCAATATCTACTTTGTAAATCCATAGAGGAAAAGTATTTACCATTACATAACCTAACTAAGGTTTCTTGGATATTAGGTAATGGGTAAATGTCTTTGACTGTTACTCTATTCACTTTCCGAAAATCCACACAGAACCTTAATTTTCTATCCTTCTTAGGAACTAATACAACTGGAGATGCATATGGACTACTACTGTCTTCTAATTACTCCTTGTTCAAGTATCTCTTTTTACACATTCTTTTAATTCAACCCTGTATTTTTCTGGCACTCTATAGGGTCTCTGTGTTATAGGCCTTGTGTTTAACTTAATTTATACAACCATTAGAGTCATTTTCTCCTACAAATATATATCTATACTCTTCTAACAACATTATCAAACCCTATTTATGTTTCTTTTCTACATTTCCTGAGATAGAATCCCATTCTATCCTACTTTGTAGTACCTGCTTCTAAGTATTATGCTATCATACCACAGCTAATTGTTCTCTACTACTAGCCTTACCTACTACTATGTTCTTAGGTGGTATTACTTTTTCTTCATTCACATTTAACACTTTTATAGGCACTGTCTCTCTCGGACACTTTACTAATACAAGCAGCTATATAAACTCCTGTTTCCTCTATCTCGATAGGTTCAATTAACACTTTTTCCTTACACTTAGTCATTTACTTTAGCTTCAACAGTAAATTGACTTCTTGCAGGTACTTCAGTTACTTTAACTAATTTTACAGGTACTCTTTCTTTCAAACACTCCTGTTGGGATGCTCTCTGTTGCTTATGTTAGGCATAAGTGTAGAGTCATCTGAGAGGTTTGAATTACTATTTTCCTGTTTTAAAGTCTTATTTGCTAACTTACTCTGCCTTATCGTACTATCACTCACCTTATTCTTACGACTTCCATCGTCACTTCTGCTGGATTTAGAGTTTTTCTGTGTACTCTTATTCTCTGGCTTTCTTTGAGAACACTTCTTATTCTTGCTTCTTTGACTTTGTTGTGTATTGCTACACTCTAGGAGATCAGTGCTTTCATGTTTTGACTGTTGATCCTTAGCCTTGCTAATGCTAGCATTAGGCATCTGACTATTAACTTTAGCCAGTGGGAAGGTATCATATGTCTCAACTATTGCACATATGTCTGAGGAATCGAGTCCTTCAAAACATAAGATCTCCGTTTCTGCGCATAGCTTACCCGAAGTAAGAGATATTTCATTGTCATAAACCCTTAAGAAATCTTGCCCTATGATACCATCTGTTTCTAAGTCTATCTGCTTACAGATGTAAAATGAATGTTCTAACTCTGACTTTCCTACTTTCATATGTACACCATATCTACCTAGTGTTTTAACAGGATGTCCTGCTATAGAAGTTAAAATACTTCTAGAAACTTCTTTCCAAGCATTACCTAATAATGTCAGATTTTTATCTACTAGTTCTGCACTTAGTAGCGCTTTTATCAACCAATGTTACACCTTCTATTTCTACTACAACTAATGGTTAAAAGTTATTAATACTATGAACACTGAATCTTTTATCCAAAACTGCCTGGAACTACCTGTACATTCACTCTGTAATCCCGGCGGGAATTACGTTTTTTTGATCCTACAGTGAATGTATGGTTACTGTTATTTTTGGGGAACTTTCCTCTGTAAGCTCCAGCCTTTGGGGCTTTACCGTTTTCTTCCTTCAGTGGGTATCAGCAATCTCGTGCCATGTGGCCTGTAATACCACAGTTAAAACACTATTTGCTCATTTCTTTTCTGCTTTTGAAAGCAGATCTTTGCTCTGTGCCACAGTTGAAACACTGGAGGCCACTGGGCTTATTTTGTTTATTATGCGAATCTGCTTTGCTAGATCTGTTTGCTACATTTACAGCAGAATGTTTAGGGCTATATATCTGTTTTTCTCATAGCTCCTCTCGAGTAGCTGCTTCAATCAGATCAAGCAAAGTTGCTTGAGGGGTATTTGCTTCATTTACATAACAGCTAGCTGCATTACTATACAACCCTTGTTCATATTCAGATTTAAAGTATCTTGTATCATCAACTTGTTTCGGTGTATATAAGCCCTGTGCAATCTATTACCTAACTCCTGCAACTTATGTCCAAAAACTCGGACAGAATCATCTCGTAGCTGAGTTAAATTGCACATCTCTTTTAGAATTACATTTGTTGTTTCTCACTTCCTATATTCCTCTACTAACCTACGTACTAAATACTGAAAATCTGTGGTTTCACATGGTTCATTATAAGCCCTAATAGAGCATTTTGCTTCTCATGCTGTTCTTAATCTTAATATGCCTACCTTCTGGGCATCAGTCCAGCCCAATATTCTGGCAGCTTCGTTTAAAGCATCAATAAAACTCTCAACATCCTCGTCTACTCTACCATTTAATAATCATTATAACTTTTACTGTTACTTCTAATCAGTACCAATGACCAGTTCATATAAAGTAAGTAGTTCTAGTAATTAGTTCTCAAGTGGTACTAACACTTTATTGGTCGATTTGTGCAACTTCCCAGGCTAGTTCAAAACCATAACCAAAACTCTCAAGTGATTGGTTACTGTTATGGTGAGTTAGTCAATTGCCTTTTCACTTGTGCTAGTACGCCAGCTTCGTGTAAGGAATATATATAATCAAAGTACCACTTTTTCACGTTAACATCAATTTTTTCATAACTTCCACAGTAGTAACAAGTTGCCATCAATAATTAATCACTGTCAACCACCAGTGCTAGGGCATCTACTTTGTTGCTAGGCGATAGCTTCATTTTTTATAACTCTTAATTCGTGATTCACTAACTTGTGATTCTCAGTACCACTTAACCAGCTAGCTGTACTTTCTAGCTCTTGACCTTATTTTATAATACAGGCATCTTTACTTCGCCATTTCTTCATTATGTTCACTCAAAAACTCAGAAAATTGTTATAACATCTTTCTTAAACTCTTTTTAAAATGCTAAACATACTGAAGCAATTGTAAAATTCCCTCAAAAATATCCAATTGCTTCACAACTTAAGCTTAAATTGTATTTAATATTTTATAGAAAGTCATTCACACTGCATTTTCTCAAACCAACACAATTTCACTAATTAAGTCACATATCTTTTTTTTTTGGGGGGGGGGGTATCTTGTGTAATGATTTGTTGACAGTTTCTAAAACACCAGTCTTTTTGTATTCATACGATAGTCCCCCTTTTGAGAGACTCACCTGCTCAGCAACCACCCCTCATTTCAGACCACTATAACTGAGAATGGATGTCTACTGCATTATTTTCTCCCCCTGATGAGCAATCACCCCAGGAACATGACCACTGACCAGCTAAAATGAGAAAATTAAAGATTGTTCTATCATGAAGTGACACAGCAGTTAGCTATCCACATGCTGAAGTTTTCCTATTAAGTATGCATGTGTGGCATGTTTTTGCAATCTTGGCTAGCTTTCGATCACCCTGGACAGTCAAGAAGAGTGAGCAGTTAACCCTGTCACTATGGGTAGGGGTCAGAGGGCATGTCTTTAAGTTTGTAGACTAACATTCAAAATTTTATTGAATTATTTTGTGAATGTATGCCAATAAGATTGGTATCAAATTATAGATTATAATTCAAGTTTTAGTATTATGCATTAGTTAATTTCTTAATTTAAAAGTAAACATTAAAACAAAATTTCTAAATATCGATTTTTGAGTGTCATGTGGTATATTGAATACAGCTTTGGTTCAAAATAGATGTTGTGATGTTGAAATACAAAGTCTACAGTTTCTTGGAAAATAGAAACTCATATTATTGATATTGACAAGCTAGAATATAAAATAAGAACCTCCTTTTCTTTTCTTTTTTTTTGAGATATCATTATATTTAGCAAATCAAAGTGGCCCCACCCATCTCTTACATTTTTGGAAATACAGTACAGTATTTGTTTATGTACGCATACTTCGCTCTATGACATGTTTATAACCAATCAAAACTCAGAATATTCCCCATGTGATTTCCTCAGCCTTTACGAGGTGTTTTGGTTTTAGACTCGAAGAGGTAGATGCAATAATGATCGAAAAATGATATTTCTTTAGACACAAAGACAGCTTAGTTAGCAAGCCTGATAAATTACAGTGGAATTCTGTGGTATTGATAAAGTAATTTATGAATTTTTTGTTATTTCAAAATGCATATATAAAAACTAAAAAATCTATTTTGTTTTACATCCTCCAAATGCAAATTTCAAAAAGGTTTAGGAAATAGTGTCAAGTAAAACTTTGTAACAATCATAAATCATTGTTAGGTATTTCTTTACTTACTGCTCTATGTATTAAGAAAAATAACTAAAATTTAAGAATTTATTTGTAAATAGTAATAATGTGATGTATTATAACCAAAATGTGATTGTGTTTTAGTAAATACTGTATTTTGCAAAATGACTTTTATTAATAATTACTATAGTTAGCTTGTACCTAATTGTCAATCATATGAAAACTCTTTATATTTAATTGGCTTTATATTTTTACAGAGGTTTTTTGATGATCCATATACAGCTACAATGGGAGGATTTTCTAAGGTGACAAATTTTCTCTTTGAGTATGTTCTTACTAATGAAAACTCTCCTACAAAGTGTTCTAATGAAGAGGTAGTTCAGATGCTTCAAGAAAGCTTGCCATCTGTTGAGATAAATCAGAATGAAGAACCTGGCTTTGAGGTTATAACCTGTGTAAGTAATTTTATCTTTAACTTATCACCTATATTTTAACTAATACAGAAATACTTCTTTTGTGAAAATTCTCTTAAGACACTTTTACTGTTTCCTGTTTTTATATTTTGCTTCTGCAGATCTTCTGTATGAAAAAAAAATAATTACATTATAAAATATATTTGTTAAATACAGTTGTGTATATACATTATTATGACAGGCTGTGCCTTACAGACAAACTAGGTAATAAAAATCATAATACCAATTACTAAAAATAAAGTTCTCAAAGGGTGATATAAAGATTATATATGCCAATGATACGTACCTGATTAGTTCTTATAGAAATAGTTTACAGGATATAATGAAACTATTATATAATAATTAGTTTTTGTGATTAATCAGAAATATCAAAGATATTATAAGAAAAAAGGCTTTCTTATAAGCTTAATATTGTTTTTTTTCCTCCTACATTCCTCAAAATTAGTCCAAACAGATAGAAAATTGGAGTGCTGGTATTAAACAAAACATCTCCTGAGCTGTGATTGATTTCAGGTGAAAAATGGGTCTAAAATCCTGTTTTTACAAACCTCTGATTATAAATGAAATAAAAATTAATTAAACCAATAATATGTACTTGATTAATTCTTATAGAAATAGTTTACATCATCTTATTGGGCAAGTATACAATAATTGTTTTTTGTATGATATTGAACAAGGTATGAGGTATTTTTTTAACAGAAGCAGTTTGTTTTGTAGTTGTGGGGGCAATACTGCATCTTTTGATGAGTATTAATGAGAAATATCAAAAAAGGCGTAAGAAAAGATGCTTGCCCCTTTTTTATTATTTGTCTTCCACATCCCTCAGAATTAGTCCATGACAAATTTCAAATCAGAGTTTTAGTATTAAACCAAAAGCTTATAAACCTCTGATTTGAAGCCCTTATTGGGTAAAAGGAATCTTTAAAAAAATTCTGCAGTTAAGCATGTTTTGCTTCAAAACTAGCAGGCAAATTGGTTTTCATTACTTTCCCAGTTTTTGGTATTTAACACTGAAGCATTCTCATGAAATGTAACTATTAAAAAAAAGAAAAATGGAACAAATTTCACATAATAGCTTTTCTCGACTTGTACTGCCCTCTATATTTCAAAATTTTTGCTCATCACCATCCTTAATACTTCCATCTAACCTCACATGAGGCAGCTGTGTGATAGCATACAACAACCCTCCACCAATAACAGTGCATCACAGCTCCTATCATATCTGACTCCCTGTATGCTGCTAAGCTGAACTTCAACTCTTGACTCACACTTGTAATGTTAAGATGTGTTTTTTCGATTGAGCTTTACTTCATGGAATTTTAATCGGTTACTTGCTTTTTTTTAAATTATCTCTTTTGGGGATGTGGGCTTCATTTCCCTAAGTCAAGCCCACAGTAGGCTTTACAAGATCCTTGGAACCTTGTTCGGGATCCCATGGATGACCCTTGCCATCTCCTTTCTTCCCTTCATGTGGACTTTGCCTGGTATTTGGACAGAGACAACACCACAGTGGTTGTTCCCCTTCTTCCTCATTTGGAGGTGCACCTCTTCATGGATGCTTCTCTTTTGGGTTGAGGTGCGTATCTGGACATGCAAGAAATTTTGGGATAGTTGGTCTGTAGCAGAGTCATCTTTGCATATCAGTCTCTTGGGACTGCTTTCTATTCCTCAGGCTTTGGCTCATTTCCTTCGATCTCCCCAGAACTTGTTGGTTATGATCCTTTCCAACAACTTCACGGTTGTCTTGTACATCGCTCGGTAAGGAGGCACTCAATTGATGTCACTTTGTTTCCACACATTGGACCTACCAGAGCCATCACATTTAACTGAAGGCATATCATATACCAGATGCCCTGAATTGGGTCATGGATCATTTATCTTGCCACGACAAGATTCTCCCCATGGCTCCCTTGACCCACAGGTGTTCAGTTGGCTGTGTTCACAGTGGGTATTTAGGAACTGGATGCATTTGCCACACTCTTTAATTCCAAGCTACCCAGGATTTGGTCTCATTCTTTGGCTGTAGCTGTCAATGCCTACAGTCAGGAATGGGTGAGTGGTTGGTGGGGGTGTTACCTTTATGCATATCCTCCCATTTGTATTCTTCGTCATGTTCTTACAGTCATACAAGCCACTCCATGCTGAGTCCTTTTGGTAGCAACATTTTTGATGGTGTAGCCATGGTTTCCACTTTTGTGCCTGCTCCTACTGACAACTCCTCTTTCCCTCTCACCCACCCTCCTCAGACAAACTCATTCGAGCACATACATCCTTCCCTTCCCACATTCTGTCTTCACATGTGGGTTTAGTCTGCATCCCTTGCCAGACAAATCCCTGTGGGTTGCTTCCCTAATTTTCCATTCCATGCACCCTTCCTCCATGTCACTTTACTAATGTATGTCTTCTCGTCATGGTTTTCCTCCTTCCCATCTTACTCTCCTGCACCTGACTTTTCAACAAGAGGCTATCAGTGTCCATCATTGCTGGTTATCATGTGGCACTGTCAGCCAGTTTTTGTTTCACAAGATTTCACCATGTCTTCACTTCTTTGGTCCTTACCCTTTCATTTTGTTCCTTCTATCTTTGCTGTTTTCTACGTCCTCCCTCCCTCACTGATTGAATCTCATTGTTGTCTTCTATGCCCTCACACTTCATCCCATGAAGCTTGTCTTCCTTTTCCTTATATCATCTCTTTTTAAAGCCCTTTTTCCTCCTCTTTTTGGTGTGTGTGTCAGTATTCGGATCTGTTCACTATTGATGTTTCTCCTGCACAAAACCTCGGCTACATGTGAGGGTGAATTTGCCTTCACTCTTATTTCTCTCCCTTCCATTTGTCACCTTTATCCTTGTTCCAATCCAGATTGTCTCTTATGTCTTATCCAGGCTCTCCACTGTTACATGGCTTGCACTGCTCCCTTCAGTGGTTCTGTTTCCATTTGTTTTTTCATTGGAACCTTTCCCTTTCCCAGGATATGTCTCCTATTACCCTTATGAGTTGGATTCACCAGCTAATTCCCCTTGCTTATACTTCCCTTTATCTTAATGATTGTTGTCTCTTCCAGGTCTCCTCCCATCAAATCCACCACCTAACCATGTCCATGGCTGCCCAATTCCATCGTCCTTTAGCAGACATAGTTCATGCCAGTATGTGGACCACTCCCCATACATTTATCTCACATTATCTTCATCATCTGACTGTTTCCTGTTCTACAGGTTACCATCTACCTCCCATCACCATCTTGAGCTCCATGGTTTCTCTAGGAGTTGGTAGATGCTCTTTTTATCTTATTCCTTTTTACAAGGGCCTTTCTTACATATATGGATCCCATTCAGTGGCATGGGTTGCCTGACCAGATATACTTATTCTTAAACCCACACTGTACAACCAGGCAGGTCAGTAATGGCCAGTGTTAAGATTGGGTGGCCAGCAAGACTGCTTATACACTCATGGACTAACATGAGTAAAGCAGAAGGGGATTGCTGCCCTTTTTTTGCCACTCCTTGGTTTGGCTGTATCAGGAATGGTCTGCTCTTCAAAATAAAGTTTTGTGGTCACTCGTTGTACTGTTTCTGGTGTTGCGTTCCTCCGGACTATCCAGTGCATCCCCCTCCCAACATTCTTCCAGTGGAGTACAGTTCTTACCAGCTTATGGTCATCTGTACCCTATTTAATTTTGGGGATCCTCCTGTGATTCTGCCCTTATTGCAACACATCATTTGCACGGGCATAGAGAGTATACCTAGCTAAGAAATGATGCAGTCTCCCACGGGTGTGTCTTACATACTCCTTATTCACACACTCCATGGACTTTCTTTGGGCACTTTCTGAAGAGGACTTATACAGACAATGTTGCACTGATCCCTCCACCAGGTCAGTGTGGGATTCTAGATGTTATGTGAGAGGAAGTAAGATATCGTATCAGAAGCTAACATTTTCCTACACTGAAAATATATTTCCGACAGATTCTTACCTCCTCTCAAATTCCCACCCTTCCTCCCCATTTTCAGTGTCTCTTTTTTTATGTTGCTTAGTCTCGAAGTGAAGTTCAACTAAGCTGCCTAAGAGGGAGTTGTGTTGCACTCCTATTGGTGGATGATTGTTGCATGCTCATTCACATACTGTTATGCAGCTGTTTCATATGAGGGTAGATGGGAGGATTGGGGCTAGTGATGAACAAAAAATGTGTGCATATATAGAGCAGTACAAATCAATAAAAGCTATTATATGAGAAGAGGGCAAGAATCTATTGGAAATACATTTTCAGTGTAGGAAAATGTTAACTTTATTACCAGTGAAGTGGACCATTCTCAGAAAGGTTAAGTGAGACAAAATTTAATTAACATAGTATATGGTTCAAACCAAAATGTTTTGTAATCCTGTTATAATATGTCTAACCTGTGGTGAATCAGGCTATTTACACTCCCATATTTGTGGTAAATGACAATCAAGTAGTGCTCATTTCTCACTGAAAAAATACAGCTACTAAAACTAACATAGTCTCACTAATTACATACAAATTTACAGATAGAGAAATGCTTATTCAAGTTTCAGTTTTGTGAGAATGAAAATTGTCACATTGTCTTGAGTAATTTTTTATGCAAGTTTTTAAATTAGGCCAACAAAATGAATATACATACATTTCATTTGTACATATTTTGTATTATATTGATGAAAAATAAAATACTCACAACATATAACTTAAAGGATGCCACCTGGTGAGTATTGGTAATTTAAAAAAATTATTGTTTCCATAAGTTATTTGTAGATTTATGTTTATAACAAACAAATGGAATTAGATAATATAATTTGGAACTGTTTTTCATTTTTGTTTATCAAAAATACAGTGAATTGATAATTAAAGATTTTTTTTCTCAAATCAAATATTATTTTGGACAAGCAAAAGTACTCATCATCAGTAATGGGAAAAGTTTAAGTTAATCTATCAATTTAAAATATTTCATGGACTTTAAAAAGGTTAATTGTGTTGCACTCATGGTTTCACTCAGAGCCAAAGCTCTGAACTACTTATACTGCTCATCATAAAAAGTAATTGTTGAGCATTTCAGTCATGCTAAGAGCCGCTCAACAATAACATATGGTAAATCTACATTCTTTGTTCTTTAAAGTTATGTCACATTTTGAAATGTGAATGGTAGTGTAATTAATTCCCAACAATGTAATGTAGAATATCCTGTGAAACAAAATAAAATTTAACATCAATGTTATTCAAGCCTGTTTTCTCATCATTTCAAAAGTGAATGTTCAACTTTTCCTGCATACACAACTTTTCAAATAGGAGACAGATGAATGCTCACACAGACACCACTGTTTGCAATATATATATATATAAGATATATTCACGTGTGCATTGAATATTTAACTTCTACATAATTTCATATAACTTAAACTTATGATGTCAGAAAAACACGTAGGTTCAAGAAGTCTCGATACAAGATGATCAAATACCTATAACCCGAGTGCTTTCGAAGGGTGGGCTGTGTCATTTCCCATAGAATGTAGCCAGTGATGAGAGCATTTTGTAAAACAAGGAATATTTTGCTTTAGAATTGGCTATATATATATATATATATATATATATAAAACTGTACTTAGATGTTGACACGTGGAGACTGATTGAAAAATATATGTTCAGCTAATCAATTTATACAAAGAGGAATGAAAAATTATCTTAAACAAATAGACAGTTTTAGAAAAGTTTGGGTTCACACTACATGACAGAAATAAGCAAAGAATAAAAATTATTTTTTAGACAGAGATGAAACCAATGATCGGAGATCACTGATTCCAGGGTCTAGATTAATTCTAAACACTGTTCAACCTTTTGAAACTAATCTACATCCTGGAATCAATAAATTGATTAACTTAACATCTCTTTTTTCAGTTAGTCTCCAGGTGTCAACATTATTTTACTTAAAACTTATGTACAGTTATATATATATATAGAGAGAGAGAGAGAGCCAATTCTAAAGCAAAATATCCCTAATACCTTCTTACATAACGCTCTCATTGCCGGCTACATTCTACCAGAAGTTAGACGCTTATAACAGTACATGGAAAAATATACTAAATATTTCCTGGAAAAGCGGATGATGTTCATGATGCCACTCAACTCCCTTTATATATCACTCATTCGATTACACCACCATTCCCAGTTTGTCCCTGAAGAAGAAAAGTCCACCTTTCGAACGTGATCCGGTTATAGGGTTTTTTATCATCATATAACTTAAATTTATAGAAAGGTTAATGCTGGTATAGACATGTCCTCATCACATCAAAATGTAAAATTTCCTCCTTTCTGAATAGAGTTTCACAAAGAATTAATAAGAATGAGCTTAAGTGGGTACATTTACATGTATGGCCTTTAATCCTGTTTTTCTGAGTAGCTTGGAAGGTTTTTCAGTAGTTCCTTATAACCACCTTCTGTAAAATATTGAGCATGGGTTTGAGTATGTTTGGTATGCATTTGTATGAATATATTTTTATAGAAACTTTCATATGAATTCTTACTTGGCAGGGCATCACCAAACTTCATGAACTTCTTGGGTCACTATAGTTAAGATAGCTTGATAGATCTGGTCAAAGTAAACAGACTTTAATTTTTTTAAACCTTGGTTAAGCTATAGGACTTAGCTACTATTTTTGTGTAGAATTCAAACCAACCTCAGTGTTGAATGGTGATCATTTTATTGTTTCTTTGCAGAAAATAAGGTTGCAGAAGTTTTTTTTTAACTTTGTGATATTACAATTTTAGCAAATTAAAATCATGCATTTTGTCACAATAATTATGATAAAGATTAGTGAGCTTGACAAGCATTGTAAATAATGCCCACATTGAATTGAATGCTGATTTTGGCATTTATTTTGCAAGTGTTTTTTTAATAGTTGATTAATATACAGATATTTTTTAATTTTTATGAAATTATTAGTATAAAAATATTAATATTTTTTAGTAGTTTAAACATATATCATTTAAATAAATATATCTGTTTCATACCAAAACTGTTTGACCTGTTGACATTCTTTTTTCTAAAATTAATTTAACTGAAAAAATCTCTTATGCAAAGTGTTTTTTCTTACTTGTATTTTTCTTTGCATAAAAGGTAACTGTATGAAGTCTTTAAATATTGTGAAATTTGCATTAATTTTGTAGATGGAACTCCCACCAAGACCTGAGGTTAAGAGAGAAGACCCTGTACTTCTTGATCAGTGGGAAGCACATCTTGATTCAGAAGGGCAAGTGAAAGACATAGAACAGTTGAAACACAAAATATTCAAAGGGGTTAGTTATTTTACAAAATTTACTTTTTATATATATTATTGATAAGTAAAAAAATGCAAAGGTAATAAAGTAAAGAAATTAGACTATTAGAGAAAAATCACCTTTAAAAACTATGATTATAACTTATTTACTTGGCAACATTTTGAGCAAGCTCTCTTTTTCAAACCAGGCTTGTCTGACTTGAAAAAGAACATTTGCTCAAAATGTCACCAAATAAATAAATTACTACCATAGTTTTTAAAGGTGATTTTTCTGTAAAAGTCTAATTTATATATGTATATATATTATATACAATTTATCAACAGTTTAACTCTTTTAGTAAGTACAGGTTTTTTGTGCAAATCATAATGTTTTAGAGTTACATTCAAAATATAATTAAACAACTTTATCATAAATGTATGTCAATAAATGAATTTCAAAATGTACTTTATAATTCAAATTTTTATGTTATCTAAGTTTTAATTTTTTTTATTGTTTTGAATTTTACAATCTTTACTTGTCCTATGACGTGTGAGCACTTTCTGTTCTCCCCTTTTAGTTTTTATAGCTTCAATAGTATAGAATCTACTTTGTCTACAATTTTTAAATAACTCCAAGATCCAATGTACAGTTTCAGTTTCTTAACTTTTACAGTTAGTAAGATATCAATAAATTTTCACAACCCACAATATATGCCCCATCCATCTATCCTTAACTTTCATGGCAGTTTTCAAAACCATGTGCTCTTATTTCAATTTCTAGTTTGTAATCATTCTTTTGAACTGGCAGCAATAGACATTAGTCCAGAGGAAGTAATTGAAATGTGTGTTGTAAGCAAAGTTGATGCTGATAGCATTAACAATTTTTTAACCTACTTATTGCTTAGTTAGAAAACCAGTTAGATCACAACTGTTTCTGAACATTTAATTTTAGTGTTTTATGTATTATTTACATCTTAAACTGCATATTTGAAAAATGCACAAATTTTTGTTTGACAACGAACTAAGAAAACTTAGAAACATGTAGAGGCTACAAAGTACATTAAAATAACAAACTTACAAAACTATGAAATTCGATCAAAAACATAAAACAATAAGTAATACCTAAAAGTACAAAAACCACTAAAGGAACTTAAAAGATAAGTGCACATCTTTACATTCTCTGTATATTGGTGCATGGGAAACTGCTGTTGTGTTCCCACAGAGATGAATAAGCTGTATATTGATTGAACTAGCCCCATAGTTCAGATAAATGTGTTAATGAAACTTAGGTACCTGTAGGCTTAAATTGATTCCATATGAAACTAACCAAGAGTATATATATATATATATATATATATT
>NW_013666962.1:86610-89936 GCF_000517525.1 Limulus polyphemus
ATTGCAGTTACATGTGAGTACCCTCCACCAATCATACTGCTCCACCTATACTAGTGCAGGAAGCTCCCTCTACTTTTCCAGCCCAATGCTCACTTCCTTGATTGACATTCTGATGTATAGACGTGTGTTTTAATTTGTTCTCCATGTGACTACAACATTTTTATTGTGCTTGATCAAAATTTGTCTCAGTTTTAACTTCATTGTTTCTACTCATTTGTTTTAGAAATGTTTCTCTTTTCCAAATTCTACTTTGTTCATATGAATTTGAAATTTAATTTGGTGGTTGATGAAATTTCCATAAGTAGACAATGGTTCTGATATTACTCTCCAAGTATCAGGGTCGACAATGTCTGCTGAGGAAGCACAGGCTTTGGTTTGCGGGAAGTTTGTGTGTTACATATGGCCAACAATGTTTTCCTTTCATGTTATAGTTTTTGTGAAGAGGGATATAACTACTGTGTGAAAATGTTCTTTCTCTGGCACTTTCCACCTGTTATCAAGCCTCCACATAATCTGCTGGGTTAGGTACTGTTCTTTTTCCCAGGAGATGTTTGGTAAGTTTTTCAGTGTGTATTTCTCACTGTATGCATACCTATGTTCAATGAGTTTATATGAGCTAGTTTGGATAGAGTTAATTTCCACACGTTAATTTACGTCATTCATGTCTTCCCTCCTCAGTATTGGGTAGGTTAGATTTTTATACTACTTTTACCATCTAGGTTACTTTAGCTTAAACTTGTGTTTGGAGTTTAATTATTCCTTTGTTTTTGTTTAAATTGTTACTTTTCACTGTCAATATTATTTAGTTTCTAAGTTTCTTTTTTTTTCCTATTAGTCACATCTACTTGGGTTTAGATTTGACTCAAACTTTGTTATTGTTAACTGGATACCTTTTTATTCTCCTGTTCTTCAGGTGGGTTTTATTTTTGTGTCCTTTGTCTTATAGATTCTTTGAGTGTACTTGTACATTATATATATTTATGGGTCATTTATCTTTTAAGTTCCTTTAGTGGTTTTGTACTTTTAGGTGTTACTTATTGTTTTATGTTTTTGATCAAATTTCATAGTTTTGCAAGTTTGTTGTGTTACTGTACTTTGTAGACTCTACCTGTTTCTAAGTTTTCTTAGTTTGTTAGTAGAGGTACTTTCTCTGAGTATGTTTAGTTTACAGTTCTACGCGTTCTATCTGAGGGTTGTTACCTTCCATTTCGCTCCCCTTCTATCCACTTCCCAGATCTCCTTCCCTCCTCTTCAGGATCATACCTCATCCAGTTCTCTTGCCAAGTTTGTTTGAGACCTACTACACTGTCCTACTGCCATTCAACCTTTCTTCAGCTCCATTTGCATTTTCTCAAGTGGTATGCTCTCGAGTTGGAAGTTCTCTGCAATTCCCGTCTCAATTGGGTCCAGTTTCGCCACTTAGGCTCTACGATATGTAGCAGGCAGTCACAAAGGCTTTACCTTCTCCTTCTCTCTCTCTGCATGAGAGGCTCCATCTTGTTTGAGGATTTCAAGTCGGTGGTCAATCAAGAAGGCTACTCTCCATATCCACATCCTGGAACCTTTGACAGTTCATTGGGCTCTGACAATTTCACTGTCATCAGCTATATCACCAAGCAAAGAGGAACTAAGTCCAGATCTCTGTGTTTTCAGACTCTAGATCTCCCATGCTAGGCCTATGACCATGCCATGGTTCCTGGAGTTATGAATCTTGTGGCCAGTTGCTTATCACATCCCACCCAGATTCTCCTCACAGTGTAATCCATTCATCCTTAGGTATTTCTGTGGATGTGATCTAAACTGGAAACAACTCAATTATATGAGTTTCCTACTCATTGGAATGCCAAACTTTCTTCCTTTTGGTCTCCAGTTCATCACCCCTCAGCTCTGGGGGTGGATGCTTTCAGTCAATATTGAAAGGGTCTTCATCTATATACCTACCCTCCACTCAGACACCTCTCCTGGGCCTTTTCCCTTATCCTAACCACTCCTTGTTGTTTTCTGCTAATTACTCTGTATTGGCTGGCTCAGATTTTGTTCCCTTACTGGAGCAACAGACCCTGCTCTTATCTCTGTCCTGATTGCCCCTCCGACAATCATGATCAGACATTTTTCATCGTAATGTCACCACACTTCATCTTCATAAGTGACTTTTGTCCAGTCTGGTCCCAAGCCTCAACTCACAGACTCACCCCTCATGTAGCATCTTTCCTTGCACTTACCATTTGCCCTTTCTACTTAGCTATGTACCATAGGCATTGGTCTTAATTCAGGCTTTGATCTATTTGCCATGGCTTCTTGCCAATCCATCCTTCTGTTCTTCACCTGTCCCAGTTCTTCACCCAGTTGTTTGATCAGGATTTGTCTGTTTCAACTGTTGTTCTTTATAGGACTGCCCTGTCGAAACACCTTCTGTTCTCCCACTTCCAGAAAGCCTTCTCTTCCCAGGTCATTTCCCTCTTTTTCCATTCCTTTACTTTGGTCCATCCTCCACATTCCTTTGTTCTGCCAGATTGGGATATCAATGTTGTCCTTCATGCTCTGTCTGGTTTTCCCTTTGAACCAATTACAATGTGTTCCTTGTACTAATATATATCATTCTGATATTCATGACATTAATGTTTCCTGCATCCTTCAATATTCCGTGTATCTTATCCACTGTCGGGATTGGGCCTTCCTTCTGAGGACATTGGCTGTGGGGGAAGGTTCCTTAGCCTTTTCTCCTCTTTCTTTCCCTTTCCCACCTGTACTCCCATCGGATCTGAATTGTCTACTCGTACTGCCTCTTTTCATGGTTCTCATTCCTTTCTATTCATTCCATGAAATTCCTCTGTTTTTCATGATCTTTCACCTATTAAGCTTACTGGTTGGGTTTATCAACTCATATGACTGCATATTCTGACATGTCCATGGGAGGTTGCAGTCTACATAATGTTTCTTCGTACCAACTTCATCATCTAATAATGTATTTGGCTGCTCATAACCACCATCGTTTGAAGGAGATCATTCAGGCTGGTATGTGGACAACTCCCAATACATTTGTTGCACAACCTAGCTGTGTGTTCTTTGAGAGAGTATCATCTTCCTCTTGTGGCGATTCTACACGTCTATTCTCCTTTGACTGGGATAAGTCAACATATCATTATCATTTTATCTTATTTTGTTGATGTAAATCATATTTCAGGATCCCACCTGGTGGGGAGTGTTGGCTGATCAGGTATGCTAAATATCTTAACACTAAATCTGTATACTCCTATAATGCTCACTGTAGAGATAGGGTGTTTCTGTAAGACTCCCAACCACTTATCTGGTAGTGTGTATGTATG
>NW_013666962.1:89989-100370 GCF_000517525.1 Limulus polyphemus
TATTTATTCATTTATTTTTTATTATTATTATCATTGTATCATATATAAAGGACCATCACTCATAGACTTCATGTGTAAAGCAGATGGGGATTTCTGCCCATCCCTACTGACCTGTTGATCTTACAAACTTATGCAAGGTGCTTCCACTGATGTTTTTAACTGTATGTATTTTTGCCTGAGGGAACTGCACTTGGCCTATACATATACATTTCCAGTCCTTTAGCCCCAGTCACCTATACTTATATCTAATTATCAGGCAGCTTCCTATATTCTAACTATTATTGTGTCACAGAGCATACCTGTTCCAGATATAGTGCTATACTCCTTTCTATTTATGGCACACCTGTTCTTTCATGGCGGTTGTTTTCTCCTTGTTTGACTGCTGTTGTGCCTTCACCAGCCTCTCAACCTTTGCAGTGGAAGTAGTACTGTTATGGAAGTTACCATTTTCTAATACTGACAGTGTATTTCTGATAGGTACTTACCTCCTCTCATCAACTTCCCGCCCTTCTTCCCCCACTGATATGCCGGTGTTTCTAGTTTGTATCTGCCAATTCTCGAAAGTGAGGATTGTGCTGAAATGGTAGAGGGAGCTACCTGCGCTAGTATTGATGGCACAGTATGATTGGTGGTGGGTAGTCACATGATCAGCACGTTTTTTGAATGGTGCAAAAATGAAGGGGTATAAAAGACTGGTGCACTTTTGGAAACTTTAGCAATGCTTAGAGAGCAAATCAAGGTCGAGATAGCCTTTCAGTGTTACAAAATGTTAACTTCTGTGAAATTTGCTCTAATTAATGAAACTTAAATCTTGTTGTAGTTTAACTATTTATTTCTTTATTACAGTATCAAAAAAAAGTACCTTACATAAGTTCTCAAGTGTTGGTAGCTTCTACTTTGTCCCATGATGGTGACAATGTTACTAACACAAGACTGGTGTCTTCTGTAGCTACTGGGTGCTCATTGTCTTATGAGGATGCTACATCCATTGTTCAATGCATTTTGGGTTTCCTCATGTACATTGGGTTTCCTTTTTCTTTCCATTCGGATGATGTTCCTGCTCCTCAGTTTAACCATGACCAAGATGATGATGATGATTTTTGACCAGCTGTTTCCTCCACCAGTGTTTGCTTTGGGTGCTGCTTTATTGGTAGAAGAAAATCCTCAATCTTCTAACCTCTTTCTAGACATGATTTCTCAGATATTCTATTTTTACTCTCTTGCCTGTCTTTTGATTCCTTCTATTTTTTACTACATGATACTCATTCTCAAGATTTTTTTTTGTCTTTCCTCTTTTACCTGATATTAAAGTTCATATATAATAATTTCTAGAACAACTGTACACCTGTACCTACGTGCTTTGCTCTTCTCGACTGTTTTGTCCTGATTTACAGCCATTCTTCCTTTTCTTTCCTTTATTCCCAATCTTTAGAATCTCTTTTGCCTATTTAGGGGGCAAATCCCTTAACTTCTATTTCACCCTCTAATGCCCAGTTTCCTCGCCTTCATCTTTTTTTACCAATCTCCTGTGTTACCTCTCACCTCTTTATCTTATGTTTAAGGCACTTCATTGTGTTGCTGGTGGGTTTTCTGGAGAGGCTTATACACTCCTTTTTCCCACTTTGGCTCGTAATACATCTGCTATATATCCCTTTTTACGTGATTTCTCTGCTGTTGTGACTTGTTGGGTTGGGATGCTATTCTTGCTGATGTTTTTTCTCAACTTCACCTTTATGTTCGTTTTCCTCAACCTGTTCCATCTTCATTTCCCATTCCTATTCCAGCTTCCTGTTCTCCCTCTTCCTGACTTGTTTTGTTTGTGACTATCCTGTCAGATCTAGCCCAGTGGGTGACTATCTGTCTTGATTCACTAGCCTTTGGTCTCTGTTTTTCTGGCTCTCAACTATGGTCTATATCTCCACTTCTCTTTTTCACCTTTTCCTTCCCTTCTCTCTCTGACCTTATTTCTCTTCATTGTCTCAAGGATGTGATTTTGGATTTCTTGGTCAAGAATGCCATTGAGAGGGTATTTACTCCTGTTCTGAGTTATTAGTCTCATCTCTTTGTTGTCCCTAAGAAGACTGGGGACTAACATCCCGTTATTGACCTGTCATCTCTCAAATGTTTTCTAGTTGTCCTACTTTTCCAAATGGAGGGTTTCTTTTCTTTGCAGTGGTCCTTTTCACCAAGTCTATGTATGACCAAGGTTTATGTATAGGACACTCTTCTACACATCCCAATTTACCCATCCTCCAAATGTTTTCTACTTTTTGTTCATCAGAATCAAATCTTTAAGTTCTGTGCTTTTTCTTTTGGCATTGCATCTGCCCCTTATGTCTTCAATTGAGTCATGGGGCATTCATTTGCCACATTCATGGGTTGGACCTCAGGTTCAATTATTACCTGGAAGATTAGTTTCTCCTCTTCTCAGGTCTACCTAATACTTGGTACATCTAAGCATGTATTTCAACTCTCATCTCAATTGGGCTTAGCCTTCTCCATTTCACCTGCAAGGAATTGAATGTCTAGTCACAAAGTTTGTGCTTCTCATTGGGGACTCTGGCTTCCCTGGAACCATTAGTTCCTTTGGGCTGCATGCATATGTGCCTTCTCCAGTGAACTTGTAGGACCAGTAGGGCTTGACCTTGCCGATGCCACAGTGGTTTGCTCTCCCCCCCCTAAAACCAGATCTTTACCTTTTCACCGATGCTTCAGTGATGGACTGGGGTGCATCTCTGAATGACAACATGACTTCAGTCACGTGTGCTCAAACTTTTTGCAGTTCGTCATCAATGTTCTCATTTCCTACCCTTTCTCATGGATCAAATGGTCATGATCCACTCCAACAATTCTACAGTCATTTCTTACATCAGTCATCAATGGGATACCCATTCCAGGATTCTTTGCTTCCAGTCATTGGACCTGCTGTTTTCGGCTCGTATCTGCTGAGTACGTCTCATAGCTTGTCATGTGCTGGGGTCCCTGAACCTGGTAGTGAATCACTTCTCTTGACTGGACCAGATTTTACACATGGAGTGGTCTCTCCACCCTTAGGTTTTTCATTGGGTTTTCTCTTAGTTGGGAAAGCCCCTCAATGATGCCTTCACCATGCTCTTCAATGCCAAGCTTCAACTCTTCGGGTTTCCCAGTTTCTCATTTTTTTGCTGTATGTCTGTCCTCCTTTTTGTCTCCTTCCCCGTGTCTTCATCTTGATATGCAACACTCCTTGTCGATTCCTGGTGGTGGCTTCTTGTTGGCCTGCACAACCCTGGGTTCTTCTCCTTAGTCAATTGGCATCCAGGCACCCCAACCAGTTCCCTCTCTCTTTTACTTCATCCTCACACATATTTATTTTTTTCACCCAGGGGTATCTTCCTTTTTGGGATTTGTCCTGTTTTTCTTTCTCCAACTGTGTAGCTTTTTCTTGTCTTATTCCAATCATTCTTCATCTTGTCAGTCTGTCAACAAAAGTGGCAAGTTTTTTGAGATTGGTCCATCTGTCACTCCCTTCCTGCAGGCCATCCTATTGTGGCCCACCTTTTGGCCTTTTTTACATGGTTGTTCAACAATGGATTGTTAGACTCCACCATATCTGGTTATTGGGTGGCTTTGTCCATTACATTTCATTTTTCCTATTACCACGGGGTGTTTTATTCCTCTGTCCTCTCCAACTTGTTCTGATCTTTCCTTCTTCACCAACCCCCATATTTGATTGGGACCTTAATGTGGTTTTGCATGCTCTCAGACGTGCCTTGTTTGAGTCATTAGCTTCATGTCTCTTTCCTTCCATGTGGTTGCTGTCATTTGGGTGTCTATCCCATTTATGCTTCCCACACTCCCTTTCACTGTACTTCTTTACTCCTCTACCCAGACTGGGCCTTTCCTTTCTCTCTCCTTTCTTTTTCCCACTTCTATGCTCATTTAGACCCAGATCATCTCTTTTGTCCAGTCTGTACTATTTGGTGTTACTTGGCACAACCATTGTTGTTTTTTCTGCCCTGTGACTTATCTTCATTCAGGAACCTCTTTGCCTTCTACCCTGACTGGTTGGCTCCATCAACTCCTCTAATTGGTGTATTCTTCCCCTGGATGTTTGCACATGCAGGATTTTTCACATTTCATCACATCCAGTTCATCACCGGTCTCAAACTATTGCATCTTTTTTTATTTTTGTACAAGATCCTTCAAGCTGGCATATGGATGACCCCACAAATTTGCTACTCATTATCTTCGCCATCTGGCTGTATTATGTTCTCTGGGATTTCTTTATGGTATACAAATAAACTTGGTATCCAAACGAAGCTAATAATCCAAGTTTAAATATTACATAAGTTTTTAAGTTCTTAATTTTATAAAGCAATATTTAAAAAAGTCCTCAATTTCCCCTACTATAAGAATTGGGACATACTTGCTCTCTAGGTATCCCCTATTCACTAATTTATTTTCCACTTCTCCAAGTGGTATGAAAGTTAACATAAATTACTCATTATAATATTATCATTGCTCAGGCAATTTTTATAGGCTTCAATCTTATTTGGTTACAGAACCATAAAATAGAAAATCAGACCCCTCTTGCCATGCACATCTTCTCTGTTATTTAATGCTATATTATTTATCACCAACAGAAAGTCAAATGACGTATTATATTACGATGTTTTTAATACAGTAAATTGTTTATTTTGCTTCCAGTTTAAACTTTATTCCCATGAGAAACACATAAATGAGCTTAGCTAAATTTTTAATGGCTCATGTTGCATAATTAGAAAGCCAGAAAAATTGTGATAGTTATGGAACATTGTCTGCTTTATGCATGGTATTATTCTGTGTTCTTTGGGGCATTATTTAATTACATAAAACATTTAGTGCAATAGTGCCATTAGTATAAAAAGTAGATAGTCAACAGCAAAAAAAAAAGGCAAATTTAAAGCTATTTAGAATAAACACTTGTTGTTTCGTGTTACAGTTTGAAGTCATTCTAGAAAGAAAAAATAATAATTTAGATTTATTTCATATTTTTTATGGTGGCTGTGAGTTCGATCGAATAGACCAACTTCGTATAGAGTTAGAGTAGAGAAAATATCAGATAAAATATAAATTTTTGCTGAAAAGAATGTTTGAAATTTACTTAGGAAGTTTTAGAGGTTACACAAATGAAATTTGAGACTTTTCAGATGAAGAAAGCTATTTTTAATTTTAACATGAAAATCACTCTGCATTCAGAGCAGTTAACACATTTACTTCATATATTCATGGAGAAGTTTTTGGTGAATTCATATATTCATGGAGAAATTTTTAGTGAATTCTGATTTTATGTCTAGAAAAACTTAATGCTTAATGAAAGCTTCCAAAATTTCATGAAGATACACATAACATATTATAAGTTATAATATGGCAAGTATAAAGGTTAATTTGGGGTCACAGATTCAGCCAAGACCATAGTTAGAGGATTAATCTACACAATGTCTTTGAGAAGGGTAAGTATATTTTCTTTTTCAGTACCCTTTTCACCTTTATCAGATCCCACCAAGTAACTGATGTTGCCTCCCAGGGTATATTTATTTCTTAAAACCTACATCAAGCAGAAAGTGAAAGGGTAACAGAAAGTGCTCAACCAATCTGCCCTTGCTATACCAGTGACATGTGTTAAGATGGAGTGATCCACAAGACCACTAGAGGTATCCTCATGGTATTCACACTACTCATTTGCCTCATCCATACTATACCATTCCATGGACTACCATGGAAAAAGCCAACACCAAGAAAGTGTTTGCCCACTTCTTTGGCTTGTGCTTGCCAACTTTTAAAAATTTATAGTCTTATAGTCATCCATTGCACTGCCTCCAGTAAAAGACCTTTCCGGCAGGTCTTCCATTGGAGCACAGGAGACACTTGTTACTTACAAGATCCTATCCACTGGGGTGGTGGACCTTGGAAAGTTCCTCATTATTCTGTATTGCACCTGTGAGAAGTAGGGCAGTGGTGACACTGTGTTCAGTGCGCGTCACCCCTCAAAAAGCTAGTGTGCCCTTGCCCTGCAGCAAGAGCCTGTCCAGTTGAGTTCAGTGAGCACACACTATATGAACTGATCATGCCTTAACTACCCTACACTTCTTGTCTTGCCAACCACTTGTGTGCAACTCCTCAGTTTTTCATGATCTAATCTTCCCATCCCTGTGACACTTGGGGTTATTTCTCCTTTCCCTTTGTTTCTTTTTGGTCTCCTATGGGTGTGTCTTTGTAATCTATGTTTAATTTTTTGCACAGGCTCCTCCATCACTTCAATGCAGGAATCTAGTTTTCCTGTGTAAGGAGGTGAGGTATCATCTCAGAAATTAACATTTTCTTACACTGAAAATGTATTTCTGGTAGTACCTCTACACACTTTCCTACCTGTCTTCATCACTTCCAGAGTATTTTTTTCTTACCTTGTTCAAGAATGAAGTTCTCTCGAGTTCAAGTGCTTAAGGGTAGTTACTGCTCAAGGAAGTTGTATCACCCTCCTATTGGTGGAGGACTATTGTTGCATGATTATGTCATCATACATTAGCACAGTTCATGTTCAACACTTGATTTTTTAGGTGGGAGTTAGCTCAAGGCTAGTGTCATGCAATGCTCGCAAGCAGATGTATGAGGGTGGGTATCCATTGGAAATATATTTTCAGATAAGGTAAGAGATAACTTTTTCTCAAGCTCAACAATCACATCATGAATTGTTATTTGGGAACAAAGTTAGTTAACAAAAAAATTAAGAAATGTAATAGTATTGCTATGGGAATATTGTTTTTCAGCCTAAGTTGGGCAAAAGTTATCATAATATTATTATTTCTAGGCTTAAAACAATTGCAATTAATAGACAACTGGTTATATGTAAATATGAAAGACATTTTGGATCCGTAAACTTGTGACAGATATCCTGAGAAAGTCTTGATTCACCAGAAATTATAAGTGTATGATCGTTGAAATTACTTTATAGATCTTTAATTACTTCTTTAAGTTCTTAGGAAAATTACACTGGAAATTTTAAATAATACAAGAGTTTTTTTGTTAAAACCTGTTGTTTACTACAACTTCTGTAGCTGTTAATTGTTTATGTGGGTACATTTTGGTATAGCATTTTATAATAATCATAATTAAAAATATATCATTCAGTTATTTTTTCAGACATCACAGGCCTGCGATGGTTTTATTGTTTTGAACTTTTTAGGTGTTCTACAGTAATTTCTGTCCACTGAATCTGAAAATGATATCCATTTTTCTCTATCACATACAGATTTTTCACAAAACTTCATAATGCAATACATAAAAGAAAGACCACAACACATAGTTCTGAGGCTAAAAGATGTAGATTTCACAAAAATAAATCAGGATTAATGAAGATGTATATTCGTTTGACATCAGTGTTCTTCCCTTTTCTTCAGTTTGTTTTTATTTTTGTTAACAAACGTAATAATAAAAAATATTCAGTGTGGTAAATGAAATAATAATTTGATTTAAGTGAGTTTTTTTTCTTCTGAATTATGGAAACTCCATTATTAAAACCAAAACAACTTTTATGAAGTTTAAATTCACAGGCCTGTATTACTTCCAACAGTCACAAGATCCATACTTAGATCATATATGTTGGTTAGATACCTTTGTAATAGAGGAATTAAAGATTTTGAAACTGTTATTTTTCTTTATGATATTGTAAAATATACTGTTATTTTTATATGTAACTTTATTATACCATTATTTCACACAATTGTATCAAAGCCTGAATTCCAGTAAATTTTTAAAACTTAAAATTTTATAGTGTTGAAAGAATCACTTCCTTAAAATACCATATTTAGCAAAATGAATATAGAAACATGCTTGAGAAAATTTAAACTTGAGTCATTATTGATTGTTAGATACACTTGTACTTAGACTTACATATTGTTCTTTGTGTGTCTTTGATTTCAGGGTTTATTAAATTCATTACGGAAAGAAGTGTGGAAGTTCCTTCTGGGATATTTTCCTTTCAATTCTACAAAAAAAGAGCGTGAAAAATTGAGGAAGAAAAAAATGTGAGTACTTGAAATATATTTTCTTAAATTTTTTATTTTCATTTTTCAACAGAATATTTTTAAATCTTCGGGTATCCAAAAATTACTAGCCATTAAGTCCATTTACCAGATCTTAAACTGTTCTTATGTTTGATCTATTATAATCTAGAAAATAAGGGTTGGATAACATCTCCAGGCTTAGTGGTATTTTTGGTTTAGAATGTCTTAATTGGAATTTAATAAACCCATAAGGCCAGGTGCAGCTTAGTGGTTAGTATGCCTAGACTGTGAATCCAAAGTTAATGGTTTACATTACATTTTCCCACACTGTGAAGCTGTGGGTGCATTATAAGAGTGACAGTCAAATTATACTATATGACCAGATAAGAGCAGCCCAAGAGTTAGAGGTAGCTGCATTTAACTAGATACCTTCTATCTAGTCCATTAGTGCAAAATTACCAATGGATATGCACAGATAGATTTTTTTGTAGCTTTACACAAAAATACTAAATATTACTATTACTACTTATAATTAACCCAGAAAAAGATAGATATTTCTAATATCCATTCGTGTTTTGCAAAGAAATAAATAAACTTAAGTTTCAAAAATCCATTTCATCAGAAGTAATAGCAACATAAAGCTGATGTACGATGGAAGGGACCTTTTTTTTTTTTCGTTCACACAAATGCTGTGGTAAAGCTTTTGGTGTTATAAGCCCTCAGACGCACTGCTGAACCAGAGCCATTAGAGGACTGTAAAAAAGTAAAGTTTGCTTGTAAAACATATATAGAAAAGTATATACCAGAAAGTTGGTTACAACCAGAATTAGTAAATTTAAAGAACATGTCTTTACTCTTAAAACCTTCCATTAAAAGATGTTATATTTACTGAATGCTAGTTGATAGAGAATACCATTTAAGCACACTTTCTTGACTGTTGTGAGAAAGTTTGTATTTGTCTTTTTCTTCACAAAAATTATTAAAGTTGATATTTTGTGTAGAATAGTAGGTTATAACTGTTGTTAACCCTATGCATCTGGAGTGTCATGACCTTTTACAGTGTTACATTAACCATTTAGCAACAACAAACTTTTTAAACTCCTTTCCGATAGAGTACATTCTCTTCTCTCATAAATAGCTATTCTCATTCAGTGCTGCCCTCTATATGCAAAACAAAATTTTGCGCATGACACAAGCCTTGAAACTCCCACCCATCTGGAATGACTAATTCTAATGCATCTCACATGCAAATTATCATGTGACAACCTTCCACCAATAAGAGCACGACACACTCTCTTGACGCATGTGACTCCCTCTATTCAATTCTACTAAACTATCACTTCTTGTTTTGGCAGTACTCGTGTTGTAACATTTAGTTTTTGCTCTCTTCAAGTGTTCCATTTTAATTTTTTTCTGTATCTTTGTGTTAATTTCTCTCAATAAGTTTACTCCTTATTATACAATACTGATATTTGTGAATTGTTGAGTTATTCTGAAGTGGAATTATTTTATATTTCTACCTGGTTATGGAACTTATTACTTTATTATAAAAACTTTTTATTTGTTTCTGCTGACACATTTGTGTTTGGTTATTCATTTTGCATAATGAATTCTATGCTACCACTTCAGAGGTTATATGTTCTACTACCAAATTTACACAGGCTTCAAGTTGTTGTCCGCGGGAAGATTTCCGGTTTTATTTCCTCAGTAAATCGATCGTCCAATGAACTGACTTTCATCAGGCCTCGCCTCAAGTTTGGGGGCCCATATATTTTAAATACAGTCCACTGACTTTGGGAAGATAAGATGTTCTACTGTTATGATTTTGGAATAATGGTATTGTTAATATTATTATCTGTAGTTATTTGGGTTCCATAAAATACGTTTCATTAGATTGGTTAATACTCATAGTTTAGGTTAGCAGTTAGTCTTAGTTGTATCTTTTCTCCTATACCAATCGCTTAGGCTTACCATGGTATTTGTTATATTAGGATTACTTGTAGTTCATCTTATTGGTATATCAATCATTAGTTTATCTATATTGTTTTTTCTTCCATACATCACGTCTCATACTTATGTTATTGTTAATACACACTTCCTTAATTTTATACAATCATGTTTATTTCATTTTCGTTATTATTTATCCAAGCTAGTCGTTTACTTTCCTACTGTAACGAATCTTGTACTGTGAGTGAAATTGACGATATTCTGTTCAGAATACAACATTATACAATAGGTCATTTGGGACATAAAAATCTTGACTTTCTATTGGTTATAGGTAATATATAATGAAATGTAAGAGAAAACTATCAACGAATTCTGAAAGAGGGGCCAATTTTCTATTGTATAATGTTGTA
>NW_013666962.1:100575-103896 GCF_000517525.1 Limulus polyphemus
AATTAAGAACTTAAAACTTGTTTACTATTGAAATATGGATTGTTAGCTAAGATTTTATGCTATTCTAATTGGTATAGCATAAACAAAAAGTAGTTTAATAAAATTGTTAATGTAAGACACTAAAACCTTGTGTCATGCGCAGTAAAGGGTACCTGGGGCAATAGGGTTAATCTTACCTACTTTTATGTTTTCAGGGATTGAGTTCAATAAATAATGTATGGTTCGGATCACTATCCTACCATAGTTCTCTCCCATTTGAATGTTCTCTTCCATCCTTCCGCCCATATGTGCAACATCTTTCTATAATGGGTGAAGAGTATACCTTGTTCAGAAACGGTGCAGTCTCCCATGTATGATCTTCAACTCTGCAGATCTTGTATCCTTAGGACGCTTTCGAAAGATGCTTTTTTCTTTCCCTCACACCGGTAGAAGTGAATAGAAGGAGTCTCATGTGTCAAGAGTGTGTTATTGGTGGAGGTTTGTCACATGATAATTTGCATGCAAGATGCATTGTACTTAATCATTCCAGATTTGTGGGAGTTTCAAGGATTGTGGCAAGCAAAAAAATTTTTTTAGCTTATAGAGGGCAGCACTGAATGAGAATAGCTATTTATGTGAGTTGAGGTAAGTGGCTATCGGAAATACATTTTCAGTATAGGAAAATTATAACTTCTGTGCATGTCACTGAGTTACAGTCAAAATTTAATTCAACACTATTTTCAGTATATTTTAATGAAATTATTATTATCAGGTACATTACAATTCAAAGTTTTATATTATCTTAGTTTTTATTCCTTTATTTCAAAAGAATCGTTGAAAGCAATAACGAAATCTCCCAGTTTTGTGTCACATGATGCACCAGCTATAAACAATGTCGAAATTTGGCAAAGTATAACTTGAAGCATAAGGGGGTAGTCATGTACATGTAAGTTTAGATGAGAATGTAATTTACTTGCCTTTTTTACACATATATTTCAAAGTGCTGTCACTGAATGCAGTTGAAACAAGAAATAAATTTTGTCATCCCCTAACAGATGCCACATGCTTCAGTCTGAAGCATGTCATTGTTATAAGGTTAAAAATTTAATTAAATAACTTTATTATCAATATGTTAATAAACTTAGCATAGAAACATAATTTATAATTCAACTTTGCATGTTAACCAAGTTTTAGCTTAATAATTATAAAAATAAATGTTAAAAAATTATCAGTCATTGTTTTTCTG
Source organism: Limulus polyphemus (assembly GCF_000517525.1). Taxonomy (NCBI): domain Eukaryota; kingdom Metazoa; phylum Arthropoda; class Merostomata; order Xiphosura; family Limulidae; genus Limulus; species Limulus polyphemus. The sequence goes on from NW_013666962.1 coordinate 101,801, forward strand.
TGTCACATAATGTGTCTGAGCTCCAATTTCTTCATTTCAGAATTCTCTAATATCAAAAATAGGAAGCTACAGTATCTTACCAACTAGAAACACATTATACATAATTAAAGCAAGAATCTAAAATTTGAACAGTTTATCTTCTTGATTCGCTAACATATCAAGAAATTTATCAAACGAACCTGTGAATTTGAGATTGTTTGCTAATCAACTTTACTTGCTGATGGATGTATTTATAACCGATAGAAGTAGCAGATTCTTTTCTACATAAATCTTCAAGTTGTTATTTAGTTTTCCTGCCATATATCATTATTCAATGGAATTGTGTAGTTTGTGGTGATCATATTTTGCTGCTCTGAATGTACAAAAGGAATTGTTTTAACCTACTTATACCTTACTTGGAAAGCTGATTAAATTATAGCAGTTTTGGGGCATTTTATACTATTTTATTTTTGTGTTTTAAAATGTATACTTGAAAGCTACACAAATTATTTTGTGGATACCCAAGTTTGTAAGATTCAACAAAGCCTATGAAAGAACATATACTAAAGTGCAAACTGTCTTGAGTACATAGTGAGTCCTATAAATCCTAATTTTATATATATTCTTTTTTTCTTCTTGTTATATCTTCTTTAACTAAAGTAACTAAAATGTAAAAATTATAAACTTCTCAGTTTAACCTAACAAAACTGCAGTTAAATAACACATTGAATATTATACTAGTTTGATCTAGTGACTTATTGCTTTTTCCATGCTTTTTTTTTACTTGGTCCAAACTACAGCAATAAAACCATAAAATGTAAAGTAATTAACTGCAAAAAAGGTTAATCTAAGATACTTAATTTGGATATTTCTTATCAATACTGGAGTAAATGATAGGAAAAATGGTAATATTAATTTTATTTTATATTTTTGAACTTTAAATTTTATTATTCATTGATGATTTTGCTACAGTTTGTGTTAGGTTAGAAAAAGAAACTATAAAAGATAAAAATATAAAGTTAACTGTGTAAGAAACTATAGATATTCATTTAGGATGCTCTAGAGATTATAAAAATGAAAAGAAGTATTCTTATTCTTAGCCTGAAAAGCACTTTTCACTGGTATTTACTTAGTAGAGGCCTCTGAAATTCAGACAGATTATTAGCAAAAATACTTTATTAACAAATCTAAGACATGTAATTTTACTAAAAGCTTGCCAGATTTTGTGAAGATATACATTGTAAATCTATATAATTAAAAGAGTAACGTGTGTGTGCATGGGAAAGTTTTTCAACTTTATTAAACTATGCAAAAATGAAATTAGGAGTAGGGAAATATGTATGACATCACCATATGCATAAGGGAGAGGTGGGTTTAGATAGTACTATGCGATGCAAAGGAAAAGGTATTTGAGGAATGAATGTGTCATCCCTCAGAGCCCCATCTCGGACAGCAGTATTTTTGTGTATGAATTTTTTCATTTGTTTATAAACACTTAGAGTTTATACTTGTTGAGTTTTGATAATTGTCTCTGACACCTAGGTTTTGAAAGCGTTGCTGAATCTCATGTTTCTTGCTAGATAAGTCAAACAGTTTGTCATTTTTGATCAGGTCATTTGGCTCAAAGTGTTTTTGTACTAGAGGTGTTTGGTGGGTATCACACATTTTGGAATAGGTTTAACCTTGTTGTTACTGAGACACCCTACATGGCCATCAGATTCATTCAGAACTTTACATACTTAACCTCATACATCAGTAGTTTAGGCAGGTCACTTAACTGTTTTAATTATTTAAATATACAACACTTCCTTTACATTTTATAAACTTTGTGCATTCAGATACAAAATACCACTTCTCGATGTGGATTCCTGTACATGGTGAGGGGACCTCGCAGGGAAAGTTCTGTAATTTCAGTATACCTCCTCTGTGATCTGAACATTCACCCACGTGTTTGCTGTGTGTGGTGACCCATGAAGGGGAGGAGAGGATCCTGGTGGTTGAGTGTTGTCTGGGGCATTGCAACACACCACTTTGGCCTTGAATTCCTGTATACGTGTGGCCTCGAGGTGGCTCCCCCAGGGTCAGTCAGCTTGTCTTGTATGGCTAGGGTAACTGAG
>NW_013666962.1:104424-107602 GCF_000517525.1 Limulus polyphemus
CGATAGAGATCTGCCCAATCGATTCAGGAAGGTTCCATGAAGGTTGACAGACCTCCTTCTACTAACGAAAAATGGCGTGGTCACAAGCAGAAGGGTTCTCCTCCTCCTAAATGAAAATGGCCACATTAATACAGTGGAATTGTTGAGGTTTTTTAAATTTGGATGACATTAAGGCCTTGATCGATTCCTATCATCATGTGTATCTCTACTTACAGGAAACATTCCTGAAACCTGCCAATAGTATCATTTTTTGGCAGTTTTCTTTATACCGGAATGACAGGTTGTATTTAACCAGATCTGGCAGGAGAACGTTTTTCCTTATACATGGCACAAGGCTATTGTTCTACTTTTTTCAAAACCCAGGAAGGATCCCAAGATTCCTTCTAATTATCATCATGTTGCTTTGACCAGTTGTCTTTGTAAGGTTTTTGAGAGTATAGTTAATGCTCATCTTGTTTGGTTCCTTGAATCAAACAACCTCCTCTTGCCCACCCAATATGAATTCTGTCGACAGCACTCCACTGTGGACCACCTGATTCAGCTTGAAACCTCAATCAGGGAAGAGAGAACATCTTATTTCTGTCTTCCTTGATCTTGAGAAGGTTTATGACACTACATGGAGGTTTGGCATTTTGCGGGACCTCCATTTATATGAGTTGCATGGCCATTTACCCATTTTTATCAATAACTTTTTACTTGACAGGTGATTCAAAATCAGTGTGGGTTCGGTTGTTTCCTGTTCTTGAACACATAAACTCAGAGGTCCTCAGAGGTCACCCTTTTCAATATCAAAATCAATGGTATCACTAAACAACTTCCTCTTACTTTTGCAAATGGGTTCTATATCAGACTACCTTCAGTCCCTTGTTGAAGTGGACCACAACAAACAGTTTTACCTTTTCTTTCACCAAAATCGTTTGCATGCACTTTTGTCACCAATAGGTTTTACACCCCGACTCCAAGCTCTGCCTCAGTAATGTTCTTCTTCTTGTGGTTCCTGAGGCAAGGTTCTTGAGGCTTATCTTTGACCATTAGTTTACTTTCATATCCTACATCAAGCAGCTTTGTGTCAAATGTACAAGGGCACTGAACATTCTCTGTGTCTTCTCTTTCACCTATCGAGTGGATCGATGTTCTATGTGCCATCATATGTTCCAAGCTGGACTATGGGTCTCTGGTTTATGGTTCTGCCAGGCCCTCTGCCTTAAAGGTGCTGGATCCTGTCCAACATCTTGGGCTTGGGCTCTGCACAGGGGTCTTCTGCACTTCGCAAGTCCAGAATCTGTACACATGAACCTCCTTTTCTCCCTCTGCCATTTGCAACTTGCTTTGCAATATGCTACTAAGCTTCAACCCTTACCACAGCATCCTACCTGGGGTTGTCTTCCTTCTTCAGTGGGCTATGCTCTTTTGGAATAGATGGTTTGCCATTCTTCCTTTTGGCCTTCATATCCAGGTGCAGCTGGCTGAATTGGGTCTGTCAATGGATGACATTGCTGTCTCCAAAGGTCAGACGATCCCACCATGGCTTATGATCATCCCAACCTTTGACCTTTATTTGAGTCATCTGAGAAGGGCAGATACTCCTATGTGGAAGTACTGTCTTCTCTTTGCCAAACATCTTTTGAATTATCCTTCTGTTTCCGTTTTAATGGATGATTCAAAATCAGGTGACTCTGTGGGCTCTGCCATGATTTGTTGTGGCTCGGTGGTTGCTCACAGGATCCCCTATACAGTTTCTGTGTTCACTGCCGAGTTGTATGCCATTTCTTTGGCTCTGGATCACATAAAAGCTAAGCAGTATACTAACTGTACTATTTACACCAACTCTTTTAGCTCTCTGTTGGCCCTGAAAGCACTTAATATAAGTTCTCACCCTGTTCTCATTGATATTCAGAAGTGAATGGCCCATTTTTCTCTCTCTCTCTCCCAAGTGGCCGTCATGCCAGGTGGTTAGGGCACTCGACTCGCAATCTGTGAGTTGTGGGTTCGAATCCTCATCACACCAAACATGTTCGCCCTATCAGCCATGGGGGCATTATAATGTGACAGTCAATACCACTATTCATTGGTAAAAGAGTAGCCAAAGAGTTGACGGTGGATAGTGATGACTAGCTGCCTTCCCTCTAGTCTTACACTGCTAAATTAGGGACAGCTAGCGCAGATAGCCCTCGTGTAGCTTTGTGTGAAATACATAACAAACAAACTCTTTCCCATTTCTATCCAGTTTTTCTAGATACCTGGCCATGTTGGGAATTTGCAGGAACAAGCTCATTGACACCACAGCTAAGTCCATCTGTTCTGGTGCTGTCACAGCCTTGCCTGTTTCATTTATGGACCATGATCCTGTGATCAGTGCACAGCTTTGTGCCAGTTGGCAGTAGATTTGTGGAGAGCAGCTTCTTAACAAGCTTTTCCAGATTAAACCTACTGTTATTTTTTGGCTATCTATTTTCCATAAGGATCAGAGGGAGGAAGTTGTCTTGGCTAGGCTAATGCATTGGTTACAGTTTTTAACTCATCATTTTCTTTTATCTGGGACTGATGTGTGGCTTTTGTGACACTCAAGTCACAATAGCCTACATTTTATTCTTGTACCATCGTTATGACTGTGAGAAGTGGTACTTCTTTAGACATATACTTTTTATGAGTTTACCCCTGACGTTGGACGGTGTCATTGGCAATGGTAACACTGTCCAACTTGATCGTGTTTTAATTTTTATGAGCCTTTGGCCTTTTTTATTCTGTTTAAGTTTTACCCATTTTTGGGCATTGTTTGGTTTTAAGTAGATTCTGAGCTAGTGGCCTAAACATTAAGTAACTTGATTAGTATTTACTAGTGGGGTGTGAAGATTATTAACTCACAGGTTGTTGAGTGACAGACTCGACTAATCTGTGTGGTAAGCATGGCTAATGAAATGCCTCACAGCATCCAGGAAAGATGTGAATGTCTCAAGCTGAGAATAGGAAGTTGCTATGAAGAAGAAGGCATGAAGTATTGATATAGACCAAAGTTATAATGAAAGCAACAAAATATACGAAACATGGAAATTAGAGAATTTTTAGTCATCTTGAAATTGTTTTAACGTAACATATTACATTTTATGTAGTATATTTGTATTCAGAGAGGATCACCTTATTAGTTATTGATTAGAGTCTAGCAATAATTTAGTTCATA
>NW_013666962.1:108602-142846 GCF_000517525.1 Limulus polyphemus
AAAGCAACAAAATATACGAAACATGGAAATTAGAGAATTTTTAGTCATTATGAAATTGTTTTAACGTAACATATTACATTTTATGTAGTATATTTGTATTCAGAGAGGATCACCTTATTAGTTATTGATTAGAGTCTAGCAATAATTTAGTTCATATATTTACTCTTTATTTATTCACTGGTTCTTTTAAATTTGCATAATGGTCCCTTTTCAGAGCTGGGATCAAAGGATCCAAGTTTCAAGGTGAAATTTCAATTTAGGGTTGGGCTGTTTTGTTCAGTTAAGATACGTAGCTCTAATGTTTGGTTCTTTGTTTAAAATTACAGCATTTTGTATAGATGTACTGTGGATGTTTTGAGTTGCAATGATAGTAAATACAAGTATGGGATGTATTTTTATTACGTTCAGTGAATCTGGTTTCCAATTTTCTTCCAGTTTCTCTGATGTAGAATTCTGGGCATTTATTGCACATTATTTTATATTGATACTAAAAGCATGTGCTGAAAACTAACAATGAAACGTTCTTGATGTAATAACTGCGAGACTCGTGAACATTCAAAGTGACTCCGTTAAATGTGCAAAACAAACAAAAATGGACGATTTTTTTATGCAATAAATTTTATGTCAGATTGTAATATTTTATATGTATGTAATAAATATGTGATATGTGAATATTTATGAAATAAATGTGATCGAGGAATAAATTATTTTACATAAAACACAAACAAAACAGTTATCTTTATTGAACTGTTATTCATCATAACTATTATTATACAGTGTACCAATTTGCTACATTATCTGACTACCTATACAGTATGTAAACCATTATGCTCAACCCTTGGGAAGAGCAACTGGAACAGCTTGAACTCAGTTGTTCGTTATCTGGTTATTGATCCTTTGAATAACGACTTCCTATCAGATGCAACTTTTTTATCATGGCAGATAAGTCAGTCATATCTAAGAGAGACTACTGTATTTTACTTTCTTATTTGTTTTACCAATTGTTGGCCTAGATACCCCCATAGCTTTACACCAGTAACCCCCAAACAACCAACCAACCAACCAAAAAAATGTTTTGTATGAGAAGTTTTTCCTCTACTTAGAATTATAGTAAACATTATAATGTATAATATCACAGGGTTGGTCAGTTTGACTTGACCTGTAAACAAATGTTTAATTGTGTAAAACTGGTTTTAAATCTATTTGTGTTAAAAACTGTCTACAATTTCTAAGTACCTATATATGGAGATTTTAATTTAACGTTACTAAAAATTCTCTTTATCAAGTATGTTACTTATATTTTTACTTAAATAAATAAGCTTTATATAAGTAAACATATTGATACAACTCTCACCAGAAAAGTATAATCAAATAAACAAAGTTAGGAGAAAGCAAATACTGACAAAATAACCAAGTGTGTGCAGAACACCATTTAGAAATTAGTTTTAGTGCTTCCATCAGTGTTTCCCCTTCTTTTAGAGTTTTTATTCCTCTGAAAGACCTTCTTAGATGACTTGTTCTCTGTCAGAAAGTCATGACTGTTCCTAGTTCAAATGCTTAAAGTTGTGTTGGTCTGTTCTGTAATTGATTTTCCCATTTTTTATTTGAGATAATTGAGAGACTGCAGGTGTATGGTTATCATTGTAATAGTTTTGGTTCTTGCTAGATATTTATAGTTATTTGTAAGCCTGTGGCAAATCTTTTTGTAGTAAAAGACACAATAGGTTATTATGATGAATGATCAATTAATCAGATAAATTTCAGCACCATTATCTGAATATACTTGGGGTAACAGAATTAATGCACCTTTTGTGTAATGTGGGTAATATCTTGCAACTCATCTTATGTGCATCTTGTTTTTCATGCAATTTCCTGATAAAAAATAAATATTATCAGATTGTCATTTTTTATTACATGCTTTTCCATAGTTTTCCCAAATTTACTAGAAAGTTCTTTCAATACATTTGTACATCTTGGCATCTCTTAGATTATACTTATTGTTTTTAAGTTGTGCACGTTGCTCACTTTTAGTTTGCCGTTTGTATTGATACCGTTTTTCATCTTTTTGTATTATGTCTGTTCATTGTATGTTGATTAAATTGTGAGAATAACTTTTACACTCTGAGTACGGATTTAAATTTTAATTATTTATGCCAAAGAATGCAACTGAGAACATGTTACAAGAGGAGTTTTTCAAGGATCTATTCTTGAGTGGCTACAGCCAAGTTACAACACCATTGGAAGAATTATGGTAAAATGTCTTCAGAATGGTAGTGTGGCTGGTCAACTTCATTCAGGCTCAAAATGCAGGCCTTTTCATGATAAAAACCACATGTGTAGTGATTCACACAAACACATCTAAATGATTGTTCATGCAAATCACATGAGTACTTAAAGTGATGCATTATGATAGGGAAATATCAAGAAAACATTATCTCTTTAACATTATAAGTATTTACATTATATTACAGTTATTCATTTTATCAAAACTATAAAAAAGAAGAAATTACACAACACTACTATGTTCAAAAGGTTCATTATAATTTTGATTTGCTTTTTACAAGAATTTCATTAGAATTAACTGAGCTGTCAGCATAAATCTCCTTGTAATGATCTCTTTTTTCCTCTTCCAATTCCAAGATCACAACGTTTCTCAGCAGTTCTACAATTTTAGTTTTTCTCCACTTCTCAAGATATATATTGATTGTTCTTGATAATTTCATCCCTTTCTTTTACACTCCAGTTTTTGTAATTTCCATCAGTGATTAAAATTGACTCCATTCTTTTATGCTTCATTGAAAAGCGCCTCTCTGATATATTAGTCCAATAATCTGTGATTTCCCATAATCTTGAAACATTTTCTGTTTTATTGTCTTTGGCTGCAATCTTCTCTGTTTGCTTCACAAACAGTCACAATGAATTACGGATCTATTACTACGCTGCTCAACATATTTTCGAAGATAATATATTTCCACTTTTCTCAGAAGTATTTAAAACTGTAATGTGACCAGTGAATGAATATGGCTTTTCACATGTGGGACAGATTACATTTTTAATCATATTTGCATATGCAAGCTGACCACATGCATCAAACAAAAAGAACTAAAAGTGGTATTAATGAAATTCAACAGGAATTTGCTTTTGCTGCGGTGCTGCAAATTCCTCAGTAGTCCACATGCAACAGTGACCCAGACAGATGAGTTGAATTTTTTGAAAGGCTCATGATGACAGTGTGGTGGTACACATTTGCTTCTCTGACAAGGCATCCTTCTTTCTAAATGGAGAAGCAAACCAAAATAACTGTCACTACTGGAGTCGGGAGAACAGACATGTAATGAGAATTGGCCAAACACAACATCCCAAAAAGTCTGGGTTTGGGCTGGAACAGTGAGCAACTATATTCTTTTCTTTTTTTGTTTCCACTTTCAATTTAGATGAACTGAAGTATGTATAGATGCTTTAAGATGAAATTGACCCTGCTTTATATTACATTTAGCTGTATCCCAGACATGAAATTTACTTTTCATTACAGTAGAGAGGTTCAGGATTATCATAATGCCTAATTAATGGATTACCTCACCCTGCTTCTTTTTGTGGGGACTTCTAAAAACTAGCATACAGTACATCATCAAATGTTATCAAAGAATTAACAGTGAAAATAACTGAGGAATGCACAAATATTATACCACACAAGTTAATAAATGTCAGACATCTTTCTTTGTTATCAGCTCACATACTGCTTTAAAGTTAATAGATCCCATTTTGAGCAACTGTTATAAACTGGTGAGTTAAATGTAAATTATATGCTAAATATTTATATTTTACCCTAAAAGAAGCTAAAATCCATATAATATATATCAAAATATACTCCAAAATTATTAAACAGGTTCTTAGGGAAAAGTTATATGGTGTGTGACTTGTGTTACACCAGGTATATAAAATCTGTAACGAGTATTTTTCATGCTTCTGAATGGGAAATTAACATAAATAACTAGATTACTAAGTTATAGTGGTATTTCACAAAGTAATAAAAAGATTGTTTGATTAGCCCTCATATGATTTTCAACTATCACTCCAAAAATTCAAATGAAGATTTTCAGTATAATTTATTAGTTTCACCTTGATGTTTTATAACTTAAAGCACAATTACAAGTTAGGCCTAAAGTATGTCATTTGTCAGAAAAAAGTTACCCTAGCCATTATTCATAAATAATGTGTATTAATTTTACAAGTAGAGAATAATTTATCAAATTAATCATTACTTACCTGTAGAAACTTGAAACACATCTGATGTATTTTACAGAACGTTAGTGTTTTTAACATTAAATAAACTAATAACAATAAAATTAAATTGATATAATAAAAAACATGGTAAAAAACTTGAATATTTTAACAGAAGATAATGTGTAATCTCTGAATTTTTCAAATGTAAAATACAATGTTATTAAAAGAAATTGTGAATAATTTAGAAACAGCTTTTTGCTAGTTCATTTAAATTAATAAAGTTATTTATATTTCATTCATTTATATTATCTGCTTATCTGTATTCTAACAAGGACTCAAGTTTAAAAAGGACTGTATAATACGTTATATGTAATTCAGATGTTTTATTCCACAGTAGTAACATGGTTAATAATCCAAGTTTGCACACAGGTTCTATTATATTGTATTTTGTTTATAAGGGTGAACATTTTTGATTATAGTAATTTGTATGATCTAAATATTATGAAAATATTTAGCATTTATGTGCTAAAGAGATGATAAGTTAATTTCAGCTCTCTTTTTTTATTTTTAGAAAGCATTATTTCTTTAATAAATACTGAATCAAAACATTTATTTGCCAATTAATGTTACCACAATAATTATCTTTATACAGTTAATGGTTAATATGTTTTGCTTACCTGTCAGATTTAGAACTGTGACTTGCAATAGCTGTGGGGTATTTTCTTTTAATGTTCTTCGTCAAATAGGTAGTGCTGTTACAGTATTTTAGCTTCATTTCACATATGATGCATGTTATTAACATTCTATCAGAAAGGAGTAAGAGAAATGTTTCCACACAAGACGTAGTTAAGGTATTTTTAGCAGATGTGACCATTGATATTGCAATATTAACTTACTATGGGTTTTTTTGCAGCAGGTTCAGTCACTTATTTACAGATGATGCAAAAAGCATGGTAAAATTATCAGTTTTTTTGGGAGAAAAGAAGATATTTGATTGAGATTTAAATATTTAATCATATATCTCAATGAATCAGTTAAATTTTCTGATTGAATAATCAGCATGGCCCTATTTATTTGTGATATCTAATATTTTGGGTTAGTGTTTGTCAAAGTTTTTTTGGATGCAGATTCTATGAAGATAACATCTCAAAAAAGTGGCCCCTAAAGTTGTTAAGTGTACAGTTATTTTAAATTAGAAGTCTCACTGAGTGAATATCTTGTTATGAAAATAAATTTTGCATCAGGAATTTGAAATAAAATGGCATGGGTTATTAAGTGCTCTGTTTCTTTTAAAGTTTTATAAAAATTGTTCTTACATGATATGTTTTTGGTGTTATGGGAAATGATCTGGTTACTGTATTGTACAATGCAACATATCATAGAAGATATTATGCAGAAACACTCCATAGAAAGACATTGTTATTTAATTCTGATGTGGTACATTACCTCGGTTCACAAATAGCTATTCTCGTTCAGTGCTGCCCTCTATATGCAAAACATTTTTTTTCAATGCCACAAGGCTTGAGCTCCCACATACCTTACAATCAAATGGTTCAACTGCGTCTCGTATGTAAATCATGTGACAACCCTCCATCAATAGGAGAGTGACACACTCTCCTGACACATACGTCCTCCTCTATTCTATTCTACCGAACTGTCACTTCTTGTTTAGCAGTAATCATGTCAATACTTTTTTTTATTGTGATCTTCAATCATGTTTTTCTTTCAACTTAGTGCTTTTTTTATATACTAATTCAGAAGTGGATTCATTTTTCTTTTTTTTCAGAAGTTACTGAATTTTTTTTTTTCTCATTCAATGGTTGTATTTGATTATTCATTGTTACACAATTAATTCCGAAGTAAAAGTTACCACTTCGGAGGTAATACCTTTTACTAGCACACTCACACAGGCTACAGGTGGGAGTAACTTGTCTATGGACTTATCAACCTTCATTTGCTGTGAGATTGATCATTATCTGAGTCGAACTGCTTCTCCTGATGTTGATCCTATTCCTCCTGAACATGCCGAACCTGTTCAGGTTGATGAGGATTTTGACAGCCTTTTTCCTCCAACTGATCTTGCCATGTATTCCTATGCCTCTACTGTGGTATCTGCTAGGCCTAATACAGCTTTTTTAGACATTATCTCTCAGGTATGTTCTGTTTTATCCATTTTCCCGACTTCATAGGATCCCCTACCTTCTTTCTTACATGATACCCCCTCCTCTCAGTATTTGGTTTTCTCCCCTTCCCTGGATATTAGAGTTCATGTAGAGCATTTTATTTCTCAGATGGTTGATGGTGCTAGCATGCCTCACCCTCCATTGGCTTTGGATCATTTTGCTTTGGCCTACCATCAGGCTGAATGTTCGTTTCTTTTTTGCAACAATTGGAATCGTTTGCCCATGCGGGGTTCCTCCTCTTGTCATATTTTTTTATGCAAATGGACACATCGCCAACGGTACCGGCGACTACCCAGTGGGTTCCATTGCAGTGGGGGCTTGCTTGACCAATTTTGTTCCCCTTTGGTGTCTTTTCACCACAGATCTGTGGGTTATTTTGATATTATCTTCGGGACTTGTCCTCCAATTTCTTTTCCCTCCTCCATTGTCTCAGGCACCTGTATCCTTTCCATTGCCTCAGGATCATACCACCACTCAATGTCTGACTGAGGCAGTGCAAGGTTTTCTCTCCCAGAATACCATCGAACCTGTCACTCATTCTTCTCCGGGTTTTTATTCAGAGCTGTTTGTGGTACCTAAGAAAACTGGGGACTGGTGGCCTTGATCAATTTGTCCCACGTAATTCAATTTTTGGTGCTACCCTGATTTACTATGGAGTCTTTTCTCACCCTCAGGTGGGCTTTTTCTCCAGGTTTGTGGATTTACAAGGTAGATGTCGCGAATGCTTACCTGGATGTTCCAATACCTCTTCTATCAAGTTGCTATCTTCGGTTTGTTTATCACAAGGTAGTTTATCACTTTTGCGCCTTGCCCTTAGGGCTTGCTTCAGCCCCATATGTCTTTTTTCAGGTGATCAAGGCTTTTGACTGACTTTTGCATGCTTACATCATTACATGGATGACTGGCTTCTGTTAGCTCCTTCTGAACAGGAGTCCACCCATCACACTTATCTACTGCTCCTGGAAGCAGCTCGTGTAGACTGTTTAATTAAATTGGAAAAGTCATTCCTTATACTTACCCAATATCTTGTCCACTTGGGTGTCTTTTTCAACACTCATCTCAGTTGGGCCCAATCTTCTCGTCTTCGACTTCATTTGATGGAGCTTTCAGTTCTCCATGCCTTACTGTTCCCTCTCTTACATCTCGCAAGGTTCTATCGCTTTTGGGGGTGTGGTCTTCCATGGAAGCTCTTATCTTCTTGGGTCGAGCGCATGTGAGGTTTCTTCAGTGGGAGCTGTACGACCAGTGGAATCTTGCATGGGATCTATTAGAGGCTCCTATTTCCATTCCTCCTTCCCTTTTCAGTGATCTGCATTGGTGGTTGGACAGGGCTCACACATCAGTGGGTGTTCCACTTCTTTACTCTTGTCCGAATTTGTATATCTTCACGGATACTTCCCTTTAGGGTTGGGGGTGTGGGTCAGTCAGCAAGAAGCTTTAGGTCAGTGGTCTCCTGCCAAAATATCTTACCATATCAACCTCCTGGAGCTTCTGGCCATATGTCGTGCTTTGGATAATTTTCTTCATCCTGCCAGGAATCAACTGGTCATGATCCGTTCCGAAAATTCTATGATGGTGGCTTATATCAATCCCCAAAGTGGCACTTGTTCTCAAACCTTGAGTCTCCTTTTTTGGGCCCACATGCTCCGTGACCTTACGTGCCATGTTCTGGGTGCATTCAATCTTGTTGCAGATCATCTTTCCCATCCCAACAAAGTTTATTCAATGGAATGGTTTCTCTATCCTCTTGTTTTCCAGTAATTACACCTTCAGTGGGATACTCTTCACCTGGATGCAATCACCACATCTCTCAATACCAAGTTATCTATGTTTTTCTCTCTGGTTCCACATCCATTTGCTCTGGCTGTCAATGCATTCGATCAAGATTGGACCAAAAAATACCTGTATGTTTATCCTCCCATTCGTCTTCTTCATCATCGATCATCCACACCACTCTGTGTCAATTCCTTCTGATTGCTTCTTACTGGCCTCTTTATATTTTATATGAATTTTTTCCTCTATATTAGAATTTGTGATGTTTATTGTTATATATATATATATATATAGAGAGAGAGATGAATTGATAGATAGAGAGATAGGTTACATATGTATGTTGTATGTCAACATTTTAGTTTGCTGATGATGGAACATGAAATTCTGAAATGTTTGAAGATTAAATATGTTGTTTTGTTTTACCATAGTGACAGATGGCACCTCTGTATTTAAATATTTTACCATAAATACTGATATTGCCTATAGCTAGTATGTAGTAGGTTTCTGGGCTTAAAAACATGCCATGCATTTGCAAGATCACTCACTGTACATATATTATCTTAAACTATGTTATCTTTTAAGCCTATTGTAATAAGTATTGCAATAATAAATATTTCATTTTTTAAGTTGTTTAATTGATAAATGTGAACTTATACCCTAGTTCCTACTCAAAGAACAGTGTTAAGGCAGTTTGCACTAGGAAAAAAGCTAGATCCTATAATTAATCAGTATTTCAAAAATTTAAGCAAATCATGAATTCAGAATCTAAGGTTGTGTTGCGTAGTGCAGACAAAGTATTCAACACTGCAATCATTTTGGTGTTTCAGGACTTATACATAGATATGTCATCATTGCAGTAACAAGAGGTTTGAAGATTTGTTTGGTGGTAATTAAAGAAAGGAAACTAACTTGTACAAGAAGAGGCACATTTTGTTTTTCTAGTGGGAACAATATAAAATGAGACAGAAGAATGCTGGTCAACAAATAATGAACATTCAAGTGAAGATGCGACAGTGGTCAGTCTCGGTTCTCAGAGCTAGAAGAGTTGAAAGAGTTTAAACTTCCCTCACAGTTCACATTTTTCCTGTTGCTAACTAATAAGAAGTTGGACTGTAAAAATCTAGAGCTATCTCTGCTTCTTGCGATAGTTTTGAATTAACCTCACAATCAGGGTGCTTTTGGGTACAGTATTACAATCCCTTGAAAAAGCATATAATGTTCTTGATAGCTATGTACCACAAAGAGTAATTCTGCAAAGGATGAATTAGTGCATAACCTATTCGTATTTCCACATTCAGAACTGAACTTTGGCAAAATTAAAAAAATAATAGTTTATTGATAATATGTTTATGTTACTTGATGTACAGGGAAGACATTAAGAGTCTTCCAGGGAATGACATGGATGGGCAGATCCAAACACTAACTCTCCTTACACCACTCTATGCAGGGCCCTAAGGGTGACAACTCTAGATCAGTTCCAAACACCAATCCCCTATGCCAGTCCCCAAGGGTGCCTTAAAGATGCGTGTTAAGTTAAACTGAGATTTGTTAAAAACTGTAGGTGTGAAAAGTAGACATACAGATGACACTTCTGCTTTTTATATAGATATTAATAGTGTAGTAGATTGTAATACATGATATCTGCATATTACATCATCATCATAATATTTTCATCTTACTCTTTTAATTGGTTGATTTAGAAACTTATCAAATATTGTAAGTAAACATATTTTCAGGATTCATTTTGTTGCTTCACTTTTTCTTGCTTTTCTGATTTCCTTTTTGTAAATTTTATATGTGCCATTAAAGTTAATTCCATTAATTAATTACACATGAAATGAAACTTATTGAAAATGTGAATTACTGAATTCAACTTCTTACCTTTTTAACATGAGTAGAATCTACATGACTCCAAATTGGCTTGGACATTCATAGAAGTCATAATATCAGAAAAATTCTGCTATAAGGGATATTAACCAGTGAATAAAATAAGCAAGGAATATTGTGGTAATACATGATGTAGACAGGTTTAACTGACAAAATGCAGACGTGTGATTCTCAATTGAACATCAGTTTCAAACCAAATTTATAATTTAAATATTTTGGATTCTTGTTCTTACTTATAAATATTTTAATCACTATGAAAATTAAAAACTAAAGCATAGCCAAACTATCTTTCTTTGTTATGTTTAACTTATTACACAGAGATGATTACTACAAAATGAAACTGCAGTGGAAAAGTATTACTCCTGAACAAGAAACTAGATTTTCTGCTTTCCGTGAAAGAAAAAATCTTATAGGTACGTTATAGGTTTAATTTTTATTTCATATAAAACTGGCATTAATATTTCAATTTCATAAAAGAAAATTTACTAAATTTTCCAGTAACTTATTATTGCATGTAAAAGTTGTTTTTAAACATACACAGATACAAAAAAGTATCAAAGTAATTGTTTCTATGGTACATTGTTATTTACGTGTTGCATTTTTGAGGATTATAATCATGTTAAACAGTGTATGTACTTGTAATTTTTAACATTTGGAAGGGTCAAAAAGCATAGTATTATCTCTTACTTTTATACTGGTTAATAGTTATAGAATCAATCATGTGCTTGGTAAAAGGTAAGTAGGCAGTTTTAGCTAGAAAAAGTACAAAAACACAAACCAATTCTACTATTCTTAACTAGCATATACTAGTCAACAGCTTTGAGGCTGTATTTTTTTCATTAATGCTGTATTCATTGAAACTAAATTTAAAATTATGTTTGTTACTAGTAGCTGGACTAGACATAATGGCAACCTTTCTAAAATACTCTTTTTATGTACAATATAAAAAATATAATGTTACAATCTTAAACATTGAAAGCTGGCATAGCTATGGAACCAATACTTATTTAGTCTGTTACAGAATTCAAATTGGAAAAGCCTCTTGGTTAGTGACTCATAGCAGACAAAAGATAGACCTGGTATACTGTTTCTATACACCTCTGACTTGAAATCTGTAATAGACTAATTAACAAGGATCTAAAGAGAAAAAATTTGCAATCTAGTGTGATTTGTATCACTGATATTAAGGCTATAAAGGTAATGCTTACAGCCAGAAAAGCTATGAAGTTTATATTACAGAAATTAAAATTAACTTTGCAGATCCTTGCATTTTTGAAAAACAGTGCAAAACCATGTAATTAAAGTTAACTTTTGTAAAAATACTGTCAAATCTGTAACTGACCTTACTTCATATGCCATAACCTTACGCAGAGTGACACATAATTTTATAACCATTTGCTATAGTATAGTATCCCACATAAGCTTCACTCCACTTCAGTGTGGTATAGTGTAATACCTCAGTTTTCCACATGAACTCCGTTCCACTTCAGTGTATTATAGTATAATACCGCAGTATCCCATATGATGTCTTCATAATATATATATATATCACTAAGTTTCAAATATATGTTTCTGTTTGCAAAGTAGTACTAATTAACACCATTTTATTTATAATCTGTCCAACGAGAAATTTGGCATGGTACCAAAGTATTGGTTGAAATACCATTTAAAGTGTATATATTAGTATATTTTGTTAACAGACGTAACTACTATTTTACCTTCAGACACCAAGCTGACTTGGTGTACTAGGATTGAACAAAAGGTGTTGGTTAGTTTTGGCCACAAAAAAAAAGAAGATTTTAATGAAATTACTAATAGTACACTATTTTTGGTTTAAAGATTTATTTGTCCACATAAGAGAAATGTTTTAAAATATTATCAGTATTATTTGGGGAATATCATATTTACTATCCTGTAAGAATATTTGTTTTGCCAGTTTTAGAATGCATAATTGAAAAGTACATGTAGTAGGATCTCTTACCTTTAGAGTTTTAATGAACCAAAAGATAATGTTTGTGTATAATTTACAACATCAAATAATATTGTAAATAACTTAGGTCATTATATTTTTTGTGATTTAATAGTTTGTGTTCTTAAATGAATATCTGCAATAAAATAAAATTTTATGTACTACTACCATCATATAAAAAGAAGAGTATGGTTAAGTTTTGTCAGGGAGATAACAGCAAAAAGGAAGAGGCCAGACATAAGTTCTAAATTTCTTGTTTTTATGCATATATTTTTATTTATTGTTATGAAAGAAACTAAGATGCATAATTTAGAAAGCTACTAGGTCAGACAAGAAAACAAAACATTTTCAGTAAAGTATGCACACAAGCTTGCTTAATTCAATATTTAGTTTACCTTAACTTCAGCTATGTGCTTTCCAGGTGATTTATAGCTTTGTTATGCAGGTTTAGTAGTTAGACATGGTGCAAAGAGCAATAAAACAATAAAATTAAATGAAAACAGATGTAAACTGTTATGAGCCTTAACCTGTTTAGGATAAATAACAGATAAAATATAAAGTTTTACTGAAAGGCTCTAGAGATCATGCAAATGAAATTGGAAAACTGTAAAATGGAAAAGTATTTTAATCTTAACACGAAAATCACCTTGCACTCAGTCTACTCAGAGTCTCACTCTGACTTCTTAAATTCACAGACAAATTTTAAGTAAAAATACTGAATTAATAATTCTGATTTCTTTTGTGCAAAAGACTTGTAATTTTTACTAAAAGCTTGTCAAACTTTGTGAAGATATACGTAATACATTAAATGTTACAGTATATATATATAGTTCCATGGTCACATGGTGGCTGCAGGATTTGTCAAAATAATCAAACCCATATAGAAAAGGTTAATTTTTCTTTTTTGAGGGATAAAAGTTTTACTATTAAAGAAAACCTTTGAACTTAAAATTGCATTGAGCATCATAGTTTTTGCTACATATAATATGATGTGTATGTATTTATTCTTTTTTAGTCATGAAATTTAACAATGGATTGTTATTATTTTAACTTAGAGAAAGATGTCAGTAGAACTGACAGGACTCATCCTTACTTCATGGGAACTGAGAATGCCAATGTTCAGCTGCTCTATGATATTTTGATGACTTATTGCATGTATAACTTTGATCTTGGTGAGTTTGTGTAGTATTTCAGACATTTATGGCAGAATTCATGGTTAAGGACTCAGATTAGAAATCAAAATGTCATCTATTTGTAAGGTTCATCCAAATTCAAACAATGAAAGACTCAACACTAGTAACCTTTTTTTATGAAATTTATATTTAATGTTTTTCATTTCTTATCTCTTAGTTAGAAGATTTTATTATACTAGAGCAACTTAGCATAAATGAAATTGATGCTGTGGAACTAACATATTTGTATGTTACATATTTTGTGTTTGGGAATGTTAATGTATCCTAAGTAACTGAATTATTATTATAAACAAACTAGAAAATCATGTGCAGAAAATTTTCTCGTCAAACTGTTTGAAAAACTTGTAAAACGTACAAAATGTCACTGAAGAAGCTGTTGGGGAATAAAATGAAATATAATATTTTGTAATTTTGCAGTACAATATTTTTAACATTTCTAAAAATGTTTTCATGTTAGTTGTTTTATGTCTGTATTTTCTTAGCTGCAACAAGTGGTTCTAAAGTGAGTCACTGTACATCTTGAAAACTAATAACATTACCTGAGCTATTTGAATCCACTGTGTGTATTCTCTAAAGCCAAAGTATTTTTGGAAACTTGTGTCATGTACTATTGTAAGGTTATGTGAGGCTGTATTGTATTTAAAACTGTCCTTGTCATGGTCAGTTGTCTGTATTACTTTGATTTATCACCTCAGGTGGTTCTTTTGGGTTTAGTTGATTTTTGCTAGTAACATCAGTAATGTGCATCATATTTTCCATGATTTCATGGCTGCTTTTGTATTGTACTGAAGAAATAAGATGATTTTAAGTTTTGTGTTACTGTTGGTGAAGTGCAGTCTACTGAGTGAATTGTTTCTATGCAAGATAACATTGAATAAAATAACAGAGCAAAACTATAACCCTCTGAATATGTATAGTTCCTATTAAATGAAAAGGCATGGTAATTTGTTTATATCATATAAACAGGTATAGTAATTATATTTTATATGCTGTAGTTATTCTGTTGACTCAATATTTTGTCTACTTTATGCTGCTGTTGTCCTTAAACTTATTTTCTTCTTTCTTTCTAATTTCAAAAACAAAGATAATTTCTCTTCTCTGCTGAATTTCTGTTCAATTTATCAAAGTGTTGCATCACCAGGAAAAATTTTATGGATTGTCAAAGGTAAAGAGTACTTGAATTGTTGTAACTTACAGCATTACTGCATTCTTTTTATCCTTTCACCAAGTCTTCTTCTTGTGGAACTGATGTAAGTGCCTTTACATGGTGGGCAACAAAATTCATAAACTACACAACATCTATGTTGAGGACTATTTCTATCTGTAACTGGGAGCAGATTTTGAAGGCTCACAAAAGATTTGAACACTCATTGTTTACTTGTATTTTAAGATTGTTTTCCTCATTTTACATCTTAAAAAAAAACCTTTCATCATTGTTTACCAAGGTTGGTGGTGATCTCGCTGTTGTTTGTCACATTTGAAAAATAAATGACAAGGATGGAATAAAGAAGAGTATAGGTTATATAGTTTGTGGTATGGTAGTGGAATTTGCATACCCTGACTTGGTAACAGTGTATGGTATTAAATATTTAAAAAGGCATCTTCATTGGATAAACTTCAGTCACTGTAGAAACTGTTCCTTTTTAGATAACATGTTAATGGAATACTTACTATGGATGCAAAATTTCAGGTTTCTGGGTTCTTTCCTCTTGGAGCTTTGGCAGTCACATTTCTTTTCTATTTGGTTTTTCTCATAAAAAGATGTGCATCCATTTATGTAAGTAATAATACCCAAGTGCACACTCTTAGGGTCCACTGTGTATGGGTGAAAAATTTCAGGTTTCTAGGTTATTTGTTCTTTGTGCTATGGCAATCACATATTATTTCAGTTGTGGTTTTTCTTTAGCTTGCCTCACAAAAAGATGCACACGCACTTGGATAAGTAATAGTACCCACTTAGTATGTGTGTAAAATTTCAGCTTCTTTCCTCTTGGAGCTATGGTAGTCACACACATACAGACAAACAGACATGCCCTTTTACTGTTATAGATTTATTAGTCACGTAACTCAAGCTTTTTGTTACTGTTGCTGATAAAAACATTCTTTTGTAGACATTATATATATGTGCATTGTTTAACTTTCTGAATGCCTTTTCTTACATTTTGTACACTACAAATTTAAAATGTTATACATTTTTAATTAATAACTTGTGTATACTTTGAGATTAGATGTGCCTACATGGCTCTGACTTCTTACAGGGGTGGCTTACTAAAGTCTAGTAAAATTAGTTTCATTAATTTTCTCCAGAGGATGTGTATGAATTGACCTGTCATAAAAAGTCAGTTTTGCATGAATGAGGACTAGTTGGGTTAATTTTTACTGAACATATCACCCATTTCTGATTTTGAAAGTGAAAATTAACTTATGAAATTATCCAGGATCCAGAAACATGAAAAAGAAATATATATATATTTGTTATTTATAGAAAACTTTCCATAAATGTTTTATCTTCTTAAACTTGAGATGGGTTGATTGTACATCTATAAAATTTGATGCTTCTATATCAGATGCTTAAATGAGCTGAAAAGAAATAGGATATTCTAATAAGTATATTGTCTGGGGAATAGGGATCGAAACTTTAAATTATTTTCTTGTGTTTTTAGATGTAAAATTTTTCACTTAAGATATTTAGTCTCTTAAACTGTTGGGTTTTAATAACTTTGTACATTTAAAGTTCTTTACAGCTTCTGTTTGAATGAAGACTACCTATATGTAACAACTGTTGCAACCATATATCCAGAATGTCAGCACATTTAAGCAAGTATACACCAGTATAAATACATCCAAAACAGGATTTATTTAAATTCCTAAAAAAAACATACAAAATTTCACTGAATGACACCTAAACCTTGTAATATAATAAAAACCCAGTTTTTAGCAATTTTATGTAAGTAGCTATGCACTACCTGACTTACATAAATACAAAGCAACTAACAATGAGTTCCAAGTGTACAAGTAAAACATCTAACAACCAGGAGTTGGTGAATAAGGGACTCAAGATGGTAAGGCAAGACAGCTCTTCTAAATAGTACAATCTGGATATGCACACAACTTTTAAAGCTCAGTTTCATGTTTTAAAAAGTTTGAATTCTAGCAGTACAAGCACAACAACTAAAAGAGTTCAGAAGTGCTTGTATTTATGTGTAAGAATTGGTAACTTCTATAATTATAAAATACAATTTTAAGGTTTTTCTTTATTAATCTTTTGTTTAATTAATTCATGTTTATTAGCAAAAAATGTATGAATGTCTTACATTACACAAGTGGAAACATATACTAACATATACTACAATTATAAATTTTAAGAATATTTGTAAAAAAACATTCATGCTATTGTTGCTATGAGTTATCACAAACATCAGTTTTAAATGGTCTACCACTTTATGACTCATGGTAGTGGTACAAAAATCCATGAAAACTTTGTACAGTTTATATAATTTACAACCAAAACTTGTTCCAACTTTATTGTAAATTGTTAAGTTAGCTGTGGGAGTTTGATACAGTATTGTAGAAAAACGAATTCATTACACTGGTGAACATTAGTTTGATGTGTGTTATATGTTAATTGTTATTGTTAAGACATAAGTATAACAGCTATTTTAAGCACTCTACTTCAAGTCTTGTATGCATTGTTTAAACAAATTTGCTTACCTTTGGGGAAAACAATGCAGCCCGCCCTGAAAAAAGTTTTGCATCTTTAATGTCACAGTTATGATTTTATTACTGAAGTTTATATATACTACTTACAGCTGTTATTGAAGCTCTCTTTGATCACTAGCTTCGTACTAGAGCTGAATATTGTGTTTTATGTAAACAGTTTATCCATAACTTGGATTAAAAGGCTGTGTTTCCACGAAAAACTTAACTTTTCTGGTAATTTTAGGGTATGTTCAAGGGATGAGTGACTTGTTATCACCTATTCTTGTTGTGATGGAAAATGAAGCTGATGCCTTCTGGTGCTTTGCTGAGTTTATGGAAAATGTGGTAAGTTGATAATAATATACACAAGTAAAAGTAATAAAATTAGGTAAGAAAATGCACAATATTATATAGTTCAATAATACTTTTATCCTTGAATTACTGAGGGGTCTGTATGAACCCCATCTCTTTTTAACTGGTTATGTTTGTGAGTGTGTAACTTTCTTAGTTGTGGTTTTCCTAATGTCATGTGAGCCACATATAAAATACAAACAAATTATCCTCAGTAATACATTTAATTCCACAAAATATTACTAGGTTCCCCTTTTAATTTATATAGAAAATTAATGTTGTTGTAGGTAAACCATAAAATTACTCAGTATGATGGAAAGTGTGAACCCCACCAAACCAGTTGGTACTGTGTAACTAAACCATCTATAGTAACTTTTAAGGTATAAACTTGATTTAATGTGAACAACTATATTTGGTTATTTCTTAGGGATCAAACTTTGAATTAGACCAGCAAGGAATGAAGACTCAGCTTCAGCAGCTGTACTCTGTCATCCATTTTGCAGACCCCCATCTGTGTGATTATTTAGGTATTTAATTTCTATGTATATAGTTTTATTCTTATTCATATACATCTTTGGAGTGATAGTTGTGGCCTTTATTTCCATCTAACCAAATTTACTTTTATATCGGATCATATAACCTAACCCTGTGTTTTAAACTGTGCAGTTCTTTGTGTAATACTATTTTCTGTACACATAAATTCACATATTTAACATGAATTGTGCTGGTGCATGATGGTGTCATCACATTACAATAACCCTCCACTAATAGGAGGGCGACACTATTTCTGTACTCACTTACTCCCCTGAAGCACTTGTGCTCAAGCTAACTTAATTATTTTCCTTAGTACTCTCTAGAATGGATGTTTTAAGCTTTTTATTCAATTACATGAAATTTTCACTAGTTTACGGAAAACTTCAGATTCATTCCAGTGTCACTGGTTTACTTTATTCTTAAAGAAACCAACATTTTTTTTCTATTTACCCATTATAACTCTTTAAATGATGGTAATTTTCATTTTGGCTCATGATAGCAATGATATTCCTAACACAAAACCTGAGTTTTTATGGCTTCTGGGACTTGTTATCTGTGGTAGACATAACAGCCATTGTTCCACATGTTGGTTCCTTCATGCAAACCAGGCCTACTCCTCCCATCTATTCAGCCAACCTACCTTCTCCCCATTTTAAACATAATCAGGTTGATGGTGAGTTGACCTGTTATTTCCTCTGTCAAGGTTTATTTTAGGTTTGACTTCCTGTATGACAAGATTCGTCACTCTTCCTTGACATGATTTCACAGGTATGTTCTTTTCTTTCTTTTTCCTTTTTGTTTTCCATTTTTCACCTGACTTTTAAATCCATGCAGTCTTGTTTTTTGATCGACTATACACCCTTCCTAACACCAGAAAAATTCATTGAATTTCATACGATTTCTAGAACACAGATGGTGAAAAAAAAAAATTATCATTAATGCCAAAACATCAAATAAATATTAATTCTGGCACATTTAGCACATCAATATGCATATTTTATGCATAAACATTGTTTTATCTACATTGATCTTTTTGCTTACCATTAATTGTCGTGGGGTATGAAGACAGCAATAGTAGATTATGTAAATAATAGCTAGGTTTCTGCATGATCAAAGCATCAGGGCTCTGGAAAAGGCTTTGTCTCATCTTCCTGTTCTTACACTTTGTATGCATTAGTAAAAAAAATCTCACGTTTCGGTCAAACTAGCAGCTTTCTATAATGCATTGTAGTTAGTTGATTATCTATATCAAGGTCAATTTCACCATCACATTGATCCAGGAAATGCAGGAATAATTTAACTATAAATGCTGTGGATGTTTCATCAGTATGTCTGATTATGTGTATGAAGTGTTCTGTATGTGTGATTACCATTTACAACTTAATTATTTGTAAATATAATCTGGCAATCATTTGAATGAATAAAACTTGCATAAATCTGTGCTTAGTAATAAGCTGTTCCCATTATAAAAGCTATTTTGATCTTACAAATTTTAGCGTATTAATAAAACAATCCCTGTGCCAGTAGTCATAGATAGAACAGATAATACCCTGGATATATTACTTCTTTGACATATTTACCTGGGAAGGATTTGAAAGCTGTCAAAACAAAAACAAACAATTTTATTATATTGCTAAAGCCTGGCAGTTTAAAGATAGAACAAATAAGCAAATCAAATTTTGGTGAGTTCTTATTTCATATCTGTACTTATATTTATCCAATTAATTATCAAATATTAACTATGATAATTATATAAAATTACAATTTATCAGTAGTTTGTTTTATAAATCACTAAGCATTGCTTGTACCAAATAAACATCATTATGCATAGTACAGTTTCAAATGGGGGTCATTGACAGGCAATATTTCCAAGAGACAGGTAGATTATCAACTTGGAGTGGGGATTACTGACAGACGATATTTTCAGGAGACAGGTAGAATATCAACTTGGAGTGGGGATTACTGACAGACGATATTTTCAGGAGACAGGTAGAATATCAACTTGGAGTGGGGATTACTGACAGACGATATTTCCAAGAGACAGGTAGATTATCAACTTGGAGTGGGGATTACTGACAGACGATATTTTCAGGAGACAGGTAGAATATCAACTTGGAGTGGGGATTACTGACAGACGATATTTCCAGGAGACAGGTAGATTATCAACTTGGAGTGGGGATTACTGACAACAATATTTCCAGGAGATAGGTAGAATATCAACTTGGAGTGGGGATTAGTGACAGATGATATTTCCAGGAGACAGGTAGAATATCAACTTGGAATGGGTATTATTGGCAGGTGATATTTCCAGGAGACAGGTAGAATATCAACTTGGAGTGGGGATTACTGACAGACGATATTTCCAGGTGACAGGTAGAATATCACCAGTAGCAGTTAAGGAAAACCTGTATAAGGTAGAATATGGATGGCAATGAATAATATCAGTAATTTGAAGATAAGGTTTTGAAAAAATCAATCTTAACAAATACTGAAACATGAATGATTCATTGACAGCAACTAATAATATGGCACATGAATATACTGTTACCTCTTATCCATTAATCTTTGTAGGATGTGCAATTGAACTTCTGAATAACTAGTGAATAACTAAATATGTCCTGTTTATCTAGTAATCTATAATTTAATGCATTGTACATTTGAGTAATAAATTAAAAAAATTTCCTATTTGAAGAGCAACCAACACTCACCCATTGGGAATGAAATTCGTGCATCAGTGTCTATTTACACACTTTACCTGCATTAGTAAAAAAAGAATCTCACATTTTGGTCAAACTAACAGCTTTCTATAATGTGTTATAGTAGGTTGATCATGTAGATCCAGGTGAATTTCAGCATCGTGTTAATCCAGAAAATACACCATTTTGCTTCAGTGAATGAAAAAACTTATGGGTGTATGTTCCCCAAGTCCCCTCAAAGGGGCCCACCTCTGACATTTGTAGCACTTTATTGTTCACTAAAATTTTACTTTTTCAAATGTCTCACTCAAAGTGATTCTTGAAAGTTCCCAGTGTTTGTGAATGAACAAAACTTGCATAAACCTGGAAATATTTTTTGTAACATTATTAATTGATAAATATAATGAAAAACGTCTTTAATATGGACATTTTGGAATTTCCTTAAATTCCATCATCAGCATTAATATCTCAAAAAAAAGTTAGTTCATAATATTTGAACTACAAAAAACATTATCATTGAGCAAGTTTTCTTATTCAATCAGTATTTATTAAATGTGTATGCTGCACATTTTATCATACATTCCATTATATTGTTACCGTTTGAATCTTTTCTTTCTAAACTTCCGATTGAATACTAAAATTTGCTAATACTAATGTTGTTTTTTGTAGTTCAAATATTATAACTAACTTTTTTTGGAGATATTAATACTGATGATGGAATTTAAGGAAATTCCAAACGTCAGTATTAAAGATGTTTTTTGATATTACCATGTTTTTAATATTTATTATAATACTTCATTTTCCACTCGATAAATATATGGATACATTAATTAAAAAATTTCATGACTTTGATATAGATGAACTTGATGTGCACAGCTTCAAAGCACATGCAAAAATAATAAATTGTTCTTTAGATGATTTCATTAATGTGTGCAGTTGGTTTATAGATATCACAAATCTGTATTTACCACACTCTATGGTTGGGAGCTGAAAGTTTTGTGCATTTATACACATCAGAAAATGTTGCTTCCATAAATACTTGGCATGTGAGAGTCTCTTTGTTAAAGAATATTCAATTTTACAACAGTAAACATGTTCCTTCTGTGTATTAAAATTCAAAACATAAAATCACAAATGTTAAAATCTGTAGTGCTGATGTGCTGTAAAAAATTTTTGTGATTAAAATTTAAAAATGTTATCAGTATGCAATATCATAAATAAGTGGATAAACTGCCAGTGTTGTATATGTTTTGATAAAGTTTGAATAATTTGAGAACAGTTTGACCATTCATATTGAAACTTTGCAAGATGGTATTTAGCTGAATGTGCATGAAGAAGTAATGTTGACAGGTTTACAGAGTATATCTTCTACGTGTGTATATGGTAAGATTTTAGTCAACAGTGCAAGTCTATTGTACACAAAAAAATCAGATGTGTTAAAATGTATTGAAGGTATGTATGTGAAATTATGAGGTCAGCCTGATTCAGGCAAGCTCTGGCAGGTTGGAGTTCAAGGTGATGTACATGTGAACAATGAAAACATGTTTGTCAGTTATAAGTTTGCAAATTGCATTTGCATAATGTCTGCAACTTCCAAAATGCATATCTAAAATACTTTCAATATCCTTATGTATTTGGTATTTTCTATACAACAAACTATTGTAAAATCAGCAACATAGGGTAGCATAAAAAGTTGATAACTCTGACATGAAATTCATAATACCATCTTTAATGGCATTCTGTATAAAGTAAGAGCATACACATTTTGACCCCCACCCATGCCCATGCAGACTGACTCTTAACATACAACCTGTCTTCTCTTTATTAAACAATATATAAGCAATGTTTTGAAGTTTCACATTTTATTATAGTTAATTTAATGATACATTAAAAACATAGATCAAATGATCAGAATAACATATTGTGGTTAGGGAAAAGTCAGGAGATTTTGTTCTAAGCAAGGTGTGGGAACTGTGGTAACAGCTCTTCAGTTACATTTTCAGCTGGATGTTATTTTCTGATAATTTCTCCTAATACTTTAATTTCTTTTAGTCTATGTGTGTTATTTTCTGTTTTTCATTTTTATAATTACTATATGTACTTGGAGTCGAGAAATTATAATAAATTTATTAACATTGATTTCTGAATGTGTAAGGCATTAGAGCACACATTGTCTACATTCTACCTCTTCATCATTTCCTGCATTGCACAGTTGGCAATAGTAAAGCACTTCAGAAGAAGAGGTTTAAGGCTTGTGCCTCTGAAGCATGAGCATACAGTTTTGTTTAAATAACATGTCAGACACCATGTATAATGCTAATTTAATGTTTATTCTATTTATCCTTTACAGTTGAAACGTTTATTTTTTTTATAGTATAATGTAAAATATAAGTTTTCACTGCTAAATTTGTATCAAGTGCTTTATTCCTGAATGTTGTATTTAAACCTGTGACTTCATTTGAATGATTGAGGAAAATAGGATTTTCAGTTTTCAAGCTACACTGAGTAGTGTATTTCAAGAGTATTTCCTTCAGTTATTTAGTTAATTTCCTTCAGAAGATTCGGGAAGTTTTTAGCAACTACAAGTGTAGTTTTGTTGTTGTGTTTGTTCACATGCATTATCTTTAAGTAAACATGTGTTGAATAGAAGCCCCAACTTCAAAATGTCTGTTAGACAATTTCAAAAACTTCATCTCTGCAGAGAAAAGACAAGTCAGGCATCAACTTTCTCAAAAAAATGTTGTGATCATAATCGAGTCCCATGGTTCCTAAACTGCAGATTAACTCCTCCAAATGACAATTCTTGAAAAAGTATCCACATCATGCAATTCAAATTATTACTTGAACACATCCATGTCAAATATTGTTCCTTCTCAAGACAATTGCAAGTTCCATCACAACTGAATTCCATCCTAAAGTCACTGTTTGTTTCCCATGGGCTACAACAGTATTACTTGCATCATTGAACAGACCAATAAAAAAATAAATCATACTATCATGAAAAGACATGGATAAAAATTTCTAATTGTGAAAACAACATTTCCAAGAATTCTGGTCTTCAGCAGTTCAACACAACAGAAGTCTGGTTTTTAATGCTTCTAAACATCAATTTCAAGTGATGAATCTTAACTGTTAGTAAAAGGATTTAACTTTTCTGTTGCTTCAAAATAGTTTCATTTTTTTAGAGCTAAAAACTAGTTTGGAAGATCTCACTAGAAAAATTGCAGTCCAAGATAAATTTAAAACCAAAATTTATCCACAAATCTCTCATAAGTCAAACTATGCTAATAACTTTACCTCTCCATCTAGTTTCATTGAAATACCAAATTTTCTAACGAAAATCTTCAGTTTCTATCCTATGTATATCTCAAAGTAACTCCATTTCAAAATTGTTCAAAGATTTTTTTGGATAAAGCTTAAATTCTAATCAACAAATGTCACAAAATTAAACTGAACATGGAACCTCCTAAAGCTAAAAGTCTGAAATCCCTAAGAAGGGATAAGAACATAGGTAATTCTATTTTAATCATTGTCAATGTTTATTGAAATGAACAAAATCCTTTGTGACACCATTTATCTTATCTTATTTAACTTAAACTTAACACCTAACCAAGAAATGATAATGTGACTTTTTATTAAACTAAAAACATCAGAGCTTTTTTTAGATGATCTGTGTAACTATCAGATAATCTGATTCAAGAACCCCACAAATTTATGTTCTTCCCAAAGTTCATAAATCTGGTTTTCTTATATGTCTTGTGGTCTATGCCTATGGAACCTTTAATTCTTAAGCAAATATCTGGCTCGGGTATTTTCTCCTTATGTCAACCATGCCTCATCATTTGCAAAAATTCTGAAAAATTTTTCATAAAGCTAAAATATTTCAACCCACTTGATGTTATTGCCTGTTTTAACATGAGAAGCTTGTTCACTCAAGTACCTTTTTCTGAAGCACTGAATTGTATCCTTGATTGTTTCATAAATAACCCATCTCCTAAATCTTTACTTTCTTTTGAAGTTCTAAAAATCTTTCTCCATTCCACTAGCTTCTGCAACAACTTTTGATTTGAAGGCCTCAGTTATGACCAGATTGAGGGATTAAGTATGGGCATTCCAATTGCTCCTTTTCTTGCCAGCATATCCATAATCAGAATTGAAAATCAAGCTATTTCCATTCATCCACCAATTTTCTGATTACAATATGTTGATATTTCTACTGGCTTTTATGATTTCTCATCCATCAAAGAGTTCTTTTCACACCTGAAGCCAATTCATTCTGACTTTAAATTTACCATATAAAATAAACATCTTGAATGTTCTTCTAAAAAAGCAGGAAAAAAGTGCCACATCTTCAGTTATTATAAAGATATTCAGACCATTTTGTACTTACCTTGAAACTCCTACCATGACCCTTCTCAAAAATAAGGTATTATAAAAACTCTGTATCATTCTACAAGACTGTTTGTTCCAGTAACAAATATTTTCCATCAGATCTCAACATATTGAAAACAGAATTATTAACCCAAAACAATTTCCTCTGGAATCCATTAATAAAATATTTTCTACACAAAATAAAAAAGTCAAGTATAGATGAATGTCTTGTTTATTGCATAATTGTTTTTATTCCAAATGTTTCACATTCAGTCAGAAAGTCTTGGGAAACATTGTTCAGAAATCTGAAAATAATTTATCTATACAACTTGTGTTTGTTCATGGCAGAAATTATGGCAAGTTTTTTGTTTATAATGGTATTGATTTGTATGTCATTCTCATCTAACAATAAGCTCAACCAACCAAATACCAATGTATCCATCACAGTCATTGTGGTTGATGTACCTGATGATGCCAGATTAATCTGATGAAACATTGTAACCATACAAATAATACTCTGTGTATTCAATAGTAAACAAGTTTTCAAAAATAAGAGTTATTTAAAAACTTAATGACTTACTGAATAAAGAAGTGTGAAATGATAGAAATATCAAGACTATGATGTTGACCAAAAGCTAGTTGAAAATTGGAATTTTGAATATTATATGTGTTTGTTCAGATGTGGATTAACGGATATATAGCTGATATTATCATAAAGGGAAATATTTTTATTATTTGGTTTTTTCTATGTCATTATGACTTCAATTAACCTGTAATGTTATTGGGTTCTAAACAGGTATTTTTTGTATACTTTGATTGTTCTACAAATTTGTTGTTCTGTTTTGAGAAATATGACATTTTGTTTCAACATCAACAAAATTAAAGTTGTTTTAATTTTTTTTCAGAAAGCCATGATTCTGGTAATTTGTATTTCTGCTTTCGATGGTTGCTAATCCTCTTTAAACGGGAGTTTAAATTTCATGACATCATGAGATTATGGGAGGTAGGTAATTCTCAAATTGTTGTTAAACATAAAAGAGCCATTTATGATAAATAG
The DNA here is from genome assembly GCF_000517525.1 of Limulus polyphemus. Taxonomy (NCBI): domain Eukaryota; kingdom Metazoa; phylum Arthropoda; class Merostomata; order Xiphosura; family Limulidae; genus Limulus; species Limulus polyphemus. Next base: position 134,540 of record NW_013666962.1, read on the forward strand.
TTTTGTTGAAAATTTTTTAGTTTTCTTTGAGTCAGTTGGTCTAATTTATCTTAAGAGTTTAATCAGGTTAATTAATACTTTTTTATAAAACACAGATTACATTTGTCATTGACCTGTTTTTTTATTCAGTATCTTACTTAAAGTACTGTAATTTAGAATATATACAGTAATTTGTTACAATCAGCATCATTTTTGGAATATTCCATCATAAATACACTACACAGGAGCCTTCTGCTAGTACATGTATTCATATTTGTGTATAATGTTGTTTATAATATGCTTTTTCCAATTAAGGATTGGCCAGACGTGCCAGCTGTGTTCGAGAAAACAATTTTTGGATCCAATACCAGAATCATCATCAAGTTATTACAGGAATATTTTCCAAACAAGTTTAAATATTAACACCATTATAGCAATGCATGCACAGATAACAAATAAAAATAGCATTAACATAACAAATATGCTCACACAGACCACATAAAAAAAGTTGACTGTACAAGTAGCAAATTTACAACAAATATATGCTACTATAAAATGTAAGACAATTTCATTAAGCTTCAAATTTGAGCTAAAATCTACATTTAATTCAGGATGTACTTTGTGTATCCACAGGCTCTCTTACATGCAGAGCATTTCTTTGTTGGCTGCACTTCTGCATGAAATTGAGCTAAAATCAGATAACAAAATTTTGAAGTTTAATAAAATCTAAATAAATCAAGCTCTCTGGTATTCATTAGGTCATTAAAATTTGTAATGTCAAAATTACTTAAATAATATTGTACCCCTAACATTATATTTGTAAATGAATATTATGAGATCTTTATTTGGCAACAAATCCCTAAAACCCAAAACATTAGGCTGTTGCTTAAAAATTCATGTTACCAATCATATCAAACCAAACAGGACCAATATCTTCAGTTCCTTGGTCTTTGTTTGTACCAGTTGTTTAACTGTTTTAATAACCATAGCTGAAAGTTTAAGTATATATGCAACTTATTGCCTAAGGAATAGTGTAGCATTTCTTTAACAGTTATATTTATCCAGCACAACTTATATTATTAATTGAAAAAAACCTTTCTTTCATGGTATAAAATAGAAAAAAAAGAAACATTTTTTAAGCAAAATCATGGACAAATTTTGATGTAAGCATACAGTAACCAGGAGCAGCATGACTCATTGGCTTCACACTTTAGACTTTTAGTTGGATGGTTGCAAGTTCAAAGCTAGCTATTGTGTTCTTCAGCAAGAAACTCTTTCCCCAGCTGTATGATAGGTATCAGCTATTAGTTGGGGGTTAACTTGTGATAAACTGGCATCATGTCCAGGGGAAATGTGTCAACATGTGCCAGTTAAGCTGGATTTCAACACTAGATCCTATGTACCGTCTCTTCAAGGGAGGGATTTGTCCTTTTTTAACAAAATAACTATGTTGTATTCTTTACAGGATCTATGGAAATATTCAAAATGTAGTCCACATTCCAAATTTTCAACAAATTTGAGCAGTATTAATATTAACCTTTCATTTACCAAACGTCCATCAAATTTATTTCTAACCTGTATGTGATAACTTGTAACACTGCTACAACCAGGGTTCAACAAAAAAAACAAGTTACTGAACTGTAACAACACTTGGAATATAATTTAGCACTTACCAAAAACACAATTAATAAACACATGTCTGACCAGGACATAATACTAATGTTAGTGAACAATTGTTAGACATAAATGGCTGTTTCATTTAAATTGAATACAAGAGTATTATTTAGTTTATATTGTGTGAGTGTTAAAGAAAGTTGTTTTTAAAAACAATAGTTATGGCAAGTTTGCTTACGTAACTGTTTATAAATCATTTGTTGTGTAGTTCAATTGTTATTAATTGATGTCATAAATCCATAGATAAGGGATTTGTCTTCTACCAGTGTGTGATGCATTTGGTATGCTGATTGTGAGTGTTAATTTGGTGATGCATGTTATATATTGGTTGTAAGTAATATACCAGAGAACCATTATTTCTACTTAACTACGCATTGCCAAAATATTTTGCTAAGAGTGCATCAGTCTTTTATACTCTATCAGTCTTGCTTAATTTCAGAACACATGCTGATCATGTGACTACAAAATATTGATTGTGCTTGATCACAAATTCATATCGGTTTCAACTTCTTGTGTTTGATTTCCATTGCTTCTACTCATTTGTTTTTGATGTTATTTGCCTGAGCAGACCCCACTTGTTGATCTTCCAAACTTATGCAAGACAGTTCCACTGGATGTTTTTGACCGGATGGACTACACTTGGCATAATCCAGTGTATCCCAAGGTGCTTCCCCAGGATGTTTTTTGTCAGGGAAAACTACACTTTTCCTATTCATATACAGTTTACAGTCCTTTAACCCTAGCCACGTATACTTATATCTAATTATCAAGCACTTTACTGTGACTAACTATCACTATTTCTCATGCTAATGCTTGCTACATTTATGGATGATTTATGCACTATCTGTTGACAATGAACTGATTCTATATTACCTGACATGGTGCCTGCCTATTACATTCCACTATCTTATGCCTATTCAAGAAGTAGTGCTATACCCCACAAGTGTGCCTTCACAGGCTCACCCACATTTGCAGTATGGGATTCTAGCTTTGGTTGAGTGGAGGTAGTACCATTTTTTTTACGTGTGTTTCTGATAGGTAGTTACTTCATCTCACCCACTTCCCATCCTTCCTCTCCAGTGACATGCCAGTGTTTCTAGTTTTTACCTGCCAGTTCTCAAAAATGAGGATTGTGCTAGAATACTAGTCAGAGCTACCTGCGCTGTTATAGATGGTGCAGTATGAACAGTGGAGTGTAGTCACATGATCAGCACATGTTCTAAAATGGTGCAAAAATAAAGGGGTATAAAAGACTGGTATGCTGTTAGCGATAAAATTTTAGCAATGCTAAGAGGACAAACCAAGGTCATGATAGCTTTGAGTTAGAGGAGGTAAGTACTTATCGGAAATACATTTTCAGTCTTAGAAAATGTTAACTTTCAAGTAGTGTGCTAGAGCTGTGTTTTCCAAGCAGTGTGGCATCAGACGTGAACAGGTATGCTGCAGAATTTTTGGAAAAGTCACACATAAGAAAAATAAATAAATAAATAAATGTATCATTTATATAAGTTTTGTGGACAGAACCAAAGTGTAATCTCTCTTGTTTCTCTTTCAGTACGGGAATTAGATGGTACCTTACACTACATTTTAATGACTTTGTAGTTCACTTGGTAATAAGAGTTGTGTGTAGGGCCAAATTTTTAAAAGGTACCAAGGAAGGGGTTGGTATGCCACACAACATTTTTATTAAAGTAAATGTCCTTGAGTTGGAAAAATTGGAAAACACTGTGCCAGAGGATTAGTAAACCATTCCTACCTACCTGATGGTTTCAAGCATAATTGTGGAAAATGGTTACTTCTTCTTTTGATAAAGCAAAATATGAACGTGATAATTGGAAGCATTTATTAAACATTTTGGAATAATCATAATTCTATCATCAATAAACTAGAGGTACAAAACAAACAAACAGTATTTGTGATTACAACAGAAATATATACATAAGAAGTAAAGAATTTGAATGTACAAATATCACACGAGAAAATGAAAAATGTGGCACAAATTATATGGTTAAATTAAAATAAGTTTAAATCCAATGAAGACTTTGTGTTATTTAGGGATGGAAGAAGAGTTTTTATCTACGAAGATTCTTTTATAAGTAGTTCAGTATCATTTTTGGCTGTTGAGAAAATTTTAAAGTTGGAAAGAGAAATTGGATGTCATTTTTCTGTATTGTGTTGATAGATAGCGGAGTGTTTGTAACCTTTCTTCCAGTTTTTATAGATATGTTCATGTGTTTACATGCTCATACTTTAAGGTGACCTTTGGTTTCACCAATATAGGAGGCCTTTCAGTCTCCACACATGTATAAGTAGACAGAATGTGAACAATGGGCAGTTGGCAAACAATCTTTGTAGCAGACAAAATTTGTTAGTATGAATTTGGGTTTTATAATAACTTTCAGGTCAATTCGGGGATAATAAGAGTTACATAATTTTTTTAACTTTTTCGTGATAAGGGAGCTCTGTCTCTCGAGATATGGTAAACAGATGTATAAGGGAAGTTTGGGTACAGTGGGTATCTTGGGTGGTTTGACAAACAAATTCTCTCTCCAACTTTAAAATTCTCTCAACAGCCAAACTCTTTTTCCATCCCTAAATAATACACAGTCTTCACTTGATTTAAACTTATTTTAATTTAACTATATAATTTGTGCCACATTTTTCATTTTCTCATGTGATATTTGTATATTGAAATTTTTTCTTCTTACATATATATATTTCTATTGTAATTACAAATATTGTTTGTTTGTTTTGTACCTACAGATTATTGATGATGGAGTTATGATGATTCCGAGACATTTAATTAATGCTTCCAATTATCATGTTTGTGTTTTGCTTTATCATTAAGTTGTATTTTCCAAAAAAATGAGTCGTTTACTAGTATACTTCTTCTGAGTTAGTAAGTTACCACTGCAAGAAATAACAGTGAGCCTTTATACAGTGCTTGTGGTTCTGTTTTCTTTTTGGTGCATATTCAACTTTTTCAGAAAATAAACTGATAACCTTTGTTAGTATTGTTATTTGATTTTTCTTTCATTATGAATTTTCTATATAGTTTGGTTCTCAGAGTTTAGTTGCTAAACAGTGATGAAACTGCTAAAAATAAATCAGAAAACTAGCACTTGTTCTCTAAATTCTTGCAGCATGTCTAGTGATAAGAATTATTATTCACATTAGATTGTTAATAGTTTAAGCATTTTGTTTTTGTCTTTCATACCTTAAATTGTGTTGTTGGTATTATAAACACAACACAATCTATAAAAGCTGTATCAGAGGTGTGTGTTGGATTTACTAAGATAGATATTTTTTTTTAAAATAGTCACATGGTAACAGTTATATCATGTCTCCTTCATACAGATCACTGTTTTGAAAGTTTTAGAACAGTTTTATGACCTTGTAAAATTTGAAATCCAAATATGCTAACTGTAAAATAGCACAGCAGTATCATTATGTATTTATATAAAGCTAAATACATATCTAAATTTACAGTTAAAAGTGAATCAGACTTAACAAATTTGGTTGTTATAACTTGTAGTTGTTTTAACTCTAAGTAAATCTTTAATACAAGATTGCATTTCTGCAAAAAAGCATTTCTATAAACTCTTTATGTGATAGATAAAAAATTTAAGTAATAAATTAAGTGTAATGATAGAAACATTTTAAGCCAACTAATATACTAGGAATTTTTTATATGTTTAATAGTAATAGCTATTACTTTACATTGTTGTTGTAAAGTAATAAAAACAATTTTTAGAATTTCTTTGTGACAAGATATACATGTCCTTCATATCTTAAAGTAATTACTATATCTGCAGTGGCCAATCTTAATAAGAATTTTCTGTATGTGATTCAGTATCTCAAAAGTTGAAACATATATATCAAAAATATATATATTGCCATCATTTGTCTTCTTATTCTTTGTTAGCCATCATTATTACATTCATTTAACACTTATCTATTTATGAATTTTAAAAACAAAATATTGGTTTTCTGATTCCTTTAATACTATTGTAACAGTGGTCACGTTAACTTTTTTGTCCATGCATTCCAAAATGCAAATGCCAAAAAATTTTTGTCCTGTCTTTTGGGAGCTGCATTCAAATACTTAACTATTGTTTGTTTGCACAGAATTAATGTAACCTTGCTATTTTGCCAAGATAAACACTTTTTATGATGTAAACATGATTATACAAAACTCCATGACCTTTAGCTTTAATGTAATAGATGTCAAAGTGAAATCACCCTGAACCACAGGATTTATACTTTGTCATATGTTCTACTATAAATCACGCTGATGATTCATTTACTTGCCAGTTTTTTGATAATAAGAAATCAATATATATGTATGTGATTTTTGCTAATTTCATTGCATTTTAACTCAGTGAGCACTGGTGATATTGTTCACCGATTTTAAGAAGTGATGACTTCATGTTTCAGCCTATTTTTTTGCATGCACAAAGTACCTGTGCATTGATCATCAGTATTCACCAGTGCTATAAATAAGTACAGATCCAGACTAAATCTTGTTCAAAATCAATAATAACTTATATACTCAAAAGAAAAGCCTAATAAAAGTTTAAAATTGACTTAATAAGTTATTTCCCTCTAATCATCCTGATTTGCTAAACCAAACCAACTGATTGTTAACCTTGGTGATGCTGAGCTTACTAAAACCTATAAAAATGCTCGATCTATAAGCTTAAACATCTGCTGGCCACCATTTAAGTTAAAATTTAATGAGTACATTTACCCCTTTGAAACTACTTACAAAACGTTAAAATACCAACATGCCATGAAAAGTACTAGTGCTCTTGATGTTAATAATGTTATTAAAACTAGGATGAAAAACATTGTCTTATTGTCTTTCTACAACTTTAACTCTCACACGACTCCCTTTCTTCTGTACAGAGAAGAATTCTTAGCTCTTAAAGAACTGGCTAACAATAAGAATATCATTGTTACCCAACCTGATGAAATTACTGAAATTGTAATTCTAAATGAATAGGATTACACTAACAAAATGAGACAAATTCTATAAGACACTAATAAGTTTAAGCCTTTAAATACAAACCTACTTAACCATTCAGCATGAAGAAAAACTGCCACATGTACTTTGAAATTTAAGAAAAGAAAAAATTATTTCTGATACCACTTTTGATGAACTTTATCCTTCAGGCTCCTCCCATGATATTATGTTTGGCCTTCCCATAATTCACAAACACAATTTTCCACTCAGACCTGTCAATTCCAATATTGACACCTATACCCACAAACTTGCTAAATTCCTGTTTCATATTTTAAGCCCCCTAATGACAATTATCTTGTTTTTTCCTCAATTTTGTTACTAGTGCTTATGTCATCAAAGATTCCTTTTCTTTTGCTCATGGAATTTCTCATTTTCCAGATGCCAACCAATATATTATGGCAAGCTTTGACATTGAATCAGTTGTTACTAACATTCCTGTAGAAGAAATTATACAAATCTGTCTTAACAAACGATTTCCCAGTAACGATAGTCTGAGGGCTGGATTAAACAAACAGCAACTTGCACAACTACTTAACTTAGCTTTAAAAGAAAACTACTTTGTCTTTAATGGTCAGTTATATGACCAGGTAGATGGTGTTGTGATGGGTTCACCACTAGGACTCTCACTAGCTAATATCTTTCTTTGTCACCATGAGCATATGTGGCTAAACAAGTGTCTTTCTGACATTACACCCATACTTTCTACCAAAGGTATGTAGATGATTCATTCTTATTCTTCCATAACTGTGAACACAAAAACAAACTCCTCAACCACTTAAATTCTCAACACCCTAATATAAAATTTACTTGTGAAATTGAAAATCAAACAAACTTTCTTTCCTTGACCTTCAAGCTCAAAAAAGAGGTTAACAAATTTAGCACTTCCATTTACAGGAAGAAAACTTTTACTGGTTTGTACACATGCTTTGAGAGGTTTCTGTCAAAATCATTCAAAATAAACTTAGTCTTAACTTTTTTTCACAGGGCCTACTCAATCTGCTCGGATTACATCTCTATTTATAATGAAATAACTTTCCTTCAGAACACCTTAAGAAAAAATGTGTGTCCTTCATCCTTACTAGAAGGCCCGGCATGGCCAGGTGGTTAGTGAAACTCGACTCGCAATCTGTGGGTCGCGGGTTCAAATCCCCATCCCACCAAACATGCTTGCCCTTTCAGCCGTGGGGCGTTATAATGTGACGGTCAATCCCACTATGCATTGGTAAAAGAATAGCCCAAGAGTTGGCGGTGGGTGGTGATGACTAGCTGCCTTCCCTCTCGTTTTACACTGCTAAATTAGGGATGGCTAGCACAGATAGCCCTAGTGTAGCTTTGTGCAAAATTCAAGAAACAAACCTACTAGAAAACTTAACACATAACGAAAAGAACAAAGAAAAGAACTCCACTGAATAATATCTAAAGATGTTCCAAGTTCCCTCTAACACTTGTTATTCCTTTCCTTGAAAAACAAAGTCTTATTGTTAAAATCCAACTGAACAAACTACACAGGTCCTTCTATCCCTAGAATAAACTTCACGTTGTCACTCCATATCAGTAGCATTTGTAGACCTAAAGACACTTTCACTCTCACATTCAAAGGTAGCTGTAAAACCTCCATAAATAGGCAA
>NW_013666962.1:143022-154524 GCF_000517525.1 Limulus polyphemus
ACACTTTCACTCTCACATTCAAAGGTAGCTGTAAAACCTCCATAAATAGGCAAAACTTCTCACCATTTACAAATACACACCTTAGAACATATGGGAGTTTCTAACAGAACTGGACTTAAACTTCAAACTCCACCTAACTTTCCTATATATTCCTTAGAAGACTTTTCAATTCTGACTTCTGGATGTAATTATCACGAACTGTTGATAAAAGAAAGCCTGCATATTATGAACAAAAATTCAAGCCTCAGTAGAAATTTCCCCTTCATTTAAAAAGCTCTCTCTCCCTTTTTAAGTTTCATAAAACTTGTGTTGACAGTTCTTTAACTAATTTTAAAAAATATTACTTTTGTTAATAATTTAAAATACAATTCTATTAAGTTTAATTCATACAAGTTGTAAAACTAGTTTTATTAAAATATTTTTCATTTCTTAATACTTAAATTTATTTTTTAATTTTAATTCAGATTTGAATAAAAAATAATCCTGAGCAGTGAGGTTTGAATTGTATTAACTGTAGAACTTGTTTTGCATTTGTGTAAAACAAAATTCTCAGAACTAAATTACAGAATAAGTAACATTGTATCATCTTAAATTTTTATTTTCAGTCATAATTAGTCAAAAATTAATGAAAAAATTAAGACACAAATTAAAAAGTAAAATAATAATAATAAATAAAAAGCAAGAGTTAAACACACTAACAGAATGGAAATTATCCTAAATGTGAATATACACTTTAAAGAGCACTGATACCTTGTGTCTGAAATGAAGTTACTATGCATATATAAAGTCGGAACTTGCCCCTGTCTGTGCTACTGAAAATTTCAACCAACATCTGTAGTTGAAATAATGGACATCAGGACCTTTCATTTTTTTTTAAAACAGTGTCTTACAACAAATACTATTGAAATATATAACAACTTGATACTAAGTTTCATTCAACTTGGTTAATTATTTCCACTGTCAGAAGGAAAAACTCAAGGGATATCAAAGACAACCACCCAGTCTGGAAAGGGTTAATATGCATCTTTCCTTATCTTCCCTTTGTCATTTTTATACATCCCATGAATGCAGGATGAGTTTATTTTCATCCAGTTGATTTATTTTGTATCTAGCATGCAAAGTGCCTTAACACAACCACTGTTCTAGTGTGTAAGTAGTTTTAGAAGAAGTAATAACATTATTACCTTGTGAAATTTGAATGATAAAATAATTCAGTGTAGCATTCTTAAGATAATCTTTTTATTTTATTCTCCCAAAAATTTAGAAATTAAGAAATTAAAACTAAAAATTATTCCATTGACTCTATGATAGTAAAGTAGGAAGGAATACCAAATCATATAATTTTCAACATATACTGTTGTTGTTTTTTAGGTGCTGTGGACTGGACTGCCTTGTAGAAGTTTTCATCTTTTGATCTGTTTGGCTATTTTGGATGCTGAAAAAAATACACTAATGGAGAACCAATTTGGACTTCCAGAGATATTAAAGGTAGGTGAAACACACCTGATATTTGTATGAAATAAAAATTATGCATTTTAAAGTTAAGTAATGGTTTTTTCCTTAATAAATATTTTGATGTGGTAACTACTAATATAAATGTTCTCAGGTTGACAATAACTCTCTGGGAAATAGAAATTCATCTGTTACATTCATATTTGTAATCCATTCAAATGATAAATACAGTATTATTTAGAACTGATTTTCAGATAGAGTAATGCAGTTTATGTAAGTGTAAAAGATGGGAAAAGTATGACTATTGAATGAATAACTGACTTACTAAGCTATCTAAGTGAAAGTTGTTGTAAAAGTTATTTTTATGCTACATTTATAAATATTGTTGTTCCATGATGCATTACTAATAAATAATATGCATTGAAAAATACTTACTGTATGAAGGGTGCTAAATGGATTTTTGACTGAATTGTAGTAAATTGACTTTGAGTGGAATTTCAATGTTTTTTAGCCCACTGCAAAAATTAACTAAATGATATAGAAGTATAGTTATGACAAGGAAAACCACTGTTATAATGATAGTCATCTCCTTCAGTTTATGTTATGCAAATCAGGCATCTGATAATCATTCATGTGATCTGAAATAATTGGTCATTTAACCTAGCTGTATGTATAATGGTCTTCTCACAATATCTTGCTTTACTTACTACCTCAAAGTAAATCACAGTGTTAAAGTGCTCCATGTTATTCATTAACCATGGCAAGATCTCAAAAAACATTGTTTGAGTCATGTGGATGCCATCAGACAAATGAAAACTGACCAATCACAGCAAATTGGTATGAGTCTCAAAGTGACATTAGCAAATGTGGAAGTGTTTTCAAACATGTGACTTATTTTGTGTTGATTCAAAATGTAAAAGAAAATCCAAATGCTAAATGTAGCTATTTATATCTTCCTTTTGGTCTAATTATGCATATCATATAAGTTTCTGTGTATTATTGTTCCATAAACAAACTTTTCACCTTTCAGAATGTATTTTTTTTTAACTGTGAGACAATGAAAGTTCAAGTTAAATTTGCCCCGATGACTGAAACATTGTATTTACAATGGTTATTAGCCATTATCCAGTACTTGTATGTAATTCTCTTGAAAAACTCAAGGATAATGACATGTAAAGGGTGACAGCTTTGGAGATGTGGTGCTGGAGGTGAATGCTTCAAGTAAGGACTGAAGAATGGGGAGGGATGGTGAGAAAAAGAAAAGTTTGTTAGCTGAAGCATGAAAAGCGAAATTTGCAAAATACACTTACTAAAAAAGAAGAGGTGTAAGTTAGGTACCATCTACAATTGAAGAGATGGTGGGTGGCAAAACAAACAATGAAAGAGAAAAGTGGAATATAGCAGTGGGTTCTGAAAGAGATAGGATGAACAGCTGTAACAAGAGAACATCACTCATCTGAAATGTCTGTAGGGTTTTTTTTTAGGACTATGGTAAAATTCAGTCAGTGTTCCTAAATTTGAGTGTAAATGATGATATTTCCTTTTAACTTTCTGCAAAAAGTCTAATATTTAACCCTAATATTTTTTCAATTTCTACTTTTAACATTGAGAGGGTGAAAATAACCAAATATTTCATTAAGTTATTTTTTTTTATTGTGATTCAGGTTGTTGTTTTTTTTTAACTTTTTTTTTTCCTTCAGAAGATGAAGCTTAGGATGAACCTGGAATTTTTTTTTAATAATAGTTTTCAAGAATATTCAGATACTGGAAAAGGCTGTTAACGTATAAATAGTTTACATAATCAAGAGAAAGTATATATTTGTTTTGTACCCATCAACAAACATTCTCACTCTTTTAGCTTAGGGGGCATTATAATGTTATGGTCAATCCCACTATTCCCACTGGCAAAAAATAATCCAAGTGTTGGTAGTGGGTGATATTAACTAGCTGCCTTCCCTTTAGTCTTATCACTTCAAAATTAAGAACAGCTCAAGTAACTTTGTGCAACATAAAACAAAGATTTGTTTTAATAGTTTCATTTTGAGTTTGCTTACTGATTATTTATGTTTTATTACAAGTTACAGCTTTTATTTTCCTTACTGTAAAAGTTGTAACTTGTAATAAAAAAAATACTTGTTTTATTGTTATGTTTTACAAAATTTGATGACAAGGAACCCACTTTGAGACTAATAATGGCTGGAGACGGCTTGAATGGGTAATGAAGCAAAACTTTAATATAAGTTTAACATAACAGCAAGTGTACAACGTTTCGACAAGGTTTTGTCATCATCAGGTATAATATGTATTACCATTTGTGTATTGTAACAGACTCGATCATTTGTTTATTGATCATGTTGCTTTGGTTTTCCATGTATTTTTCATCTGTTTAGTGTAACTGAAAAAAAAAAACAAATCCACAATTTATTCCTTCATTAGTAGTAAGATCCTTTTCATTACTGCCAAAGTTTTCATAGAATATACTCAGTTGAGAAACTTTATTTCATTACTTGTAGTGAAATGTGTGAGATGATGCTTTGCATAAGTTGATATTACATATTGTACATACATGGCATTTAAATAAAGTTGTAGTTATCTTTCAAAACAAATACTGTTTTTATTTGTTCAGCTTATGGACTTGAAAGTTGTTCTGAAAAAAAAATGACAGTGACTTCACTTTGTATGTTTTGAAGCCAGTAAATTTGACCTACCACTTGGAAGACTAGTTCTTCAGTTACATATAATGTAGTACACTGTTCATCTTTTTAAACCACAGTAACAATATCTTAATGTTTTCATTTTCTGTATAGTGATGTTTATTAATCTGTACTTTAATTTGTTTGTCAGCACATAAATGACATGTCTTACAAAATCAACCCAGAAGAAGTTTTATGTAGAGCAGAAAGTATTTACCTTCAGCTAAGTCAGTGTCAACATCTGCCACAAAGTCTTCAAGACATCTTGGGAATCCAAGCTCCAGCTCCTCCTTCTCCTGTGTCAAGTATAGTATCTCTACCACCATCAACAGCTTCAGCCCCTATAGAAGACATCAGACATTCATCCTCAGTCCCAGTTCCAATAAACAAGACTTCATCCACCTTAGACCGATTTAATGCCAGTCCTCCTAGTGGAAACAGTAGTGTTGAAAACAGCAGTATAGAAGTTCTACCAGAAGATTCGGACATAGAAGCTCGTTATCAAATCTCATTTGATCTTATGTCATGAAGTGCATCTGTATAAAGGAACATTTATTGCAAACTGCATAACACAAATATGATGAGTCTCTTTACCAAAATAGCAGAATATTAACAAATATATTAAAAGAGGGTTTTTTGAATAACATCATGTTTTTAGCAAAGGTTAAAAAGGCTGCTATTTTGATGTGTGCATGTATATTAAAAAATACAAACTATGTGTATTGTGTATATAATCACATAATGCTTGAAGTAAGATTGTTGTTAGCTTCAAAACTACATTTTTACTGAAAGAAATTATGGACATAAAAGAGATTGCTTGAGCTAATTGCTTTTAAACAAATATGTAATTGTGTATAAATTTATATACATAAAATTTTCTGAAATACTTAATAGTCTTAGTCTTTCTTTGGTATTCAAAATTTCTTAAATGGTAATTCATCTATTCTTATCTCTTTCATTCAGTTTTTATGTTTGAAAGAAAATATTCTTGTGTCATATTCACAATTACTTTTGAAGTTGGTGTTTGAATTAATATATATATATATGTATAAAGATTTTCATTTATGAAACAAGTGGCTCCCCTGCAGTATTGCTTTTTTTTATTTGTAGCTAATATTTGACACTGAAGATTTCAATGTTATTTTCTGCATCCATTAATACCATTCTGCTCTATTGTTTTAGTATAAGATATTGATATAAAATCATTGAAAATAAAATAATAGTGCTTTAAGTTTTCCCTAACTTTCTAAACTGGAGTTTTTTATGTACTTTGAAGTAGCTGCACACAATGTTTTATGATGTTAGTTTTCAGTTAAAGATACTTTTCACACACATTTTTTTATGGTGTCAGTGTAATTGACTTGTATTTATTTTCTGGATTGCTCTCAAACAAGTTGAGACCTTTTCTTCCACTTTGTTTCATAATATTTTTTATAGCAACCCAATAAAAAAAAGTGATAAAAATGTGTATTCATGGTGAACTAGAACCTTCAGACCAGATGTAATCAGGATTTATTAGCATGTTTATAGAAAGCAGGATTCCAGTGACATTGATGCAGTAAGTTGAAGTGTTGATAATATTAAAGTAACAAGTAATCTTGAGTTTCAAACACCAGTAAAGAGGGTTATTTCAGATAGTTTTTAGGCCATGTCCGTGTGAATTACACTAATAGTTTGTAATCACTGTCACCTTATATACAGACATTAATGACATGCTTTGATAACTCAGTGAAACCAGAATTATGATAGAATGTTATTGTATTTGACATGTAATCTATATCCTCATGGATTGTAAGGATTCATTTGTAACTGATGTCAATGTGAATTAAAACAGTATGTATAAGATTGATAATTGCTGCCAGTGTGGATTACAATAACATATTAGTGTTTTGTTTTTGTAACCTTTTTGCAGTAGATTACAGTTCATTGACTTAATTTAGTTCACACAAAAACATTTGCTGTTCATGAAATTTATGATATAAATAATGCCCAGACAACTGTTGTATCTGTCATATCCCAGCCAGCCTGATGAGGTCTGATATTGGATGAAAGGCCTTGTCAGCACTGGACTAGGCAAATAGATGTACTTTGGTTGAAATATTATTACATATTCTTCTTTGATTTCCCTCATAACGTCTTAGAATATGATTATAACTGATGTTATCATGTATAAAAATGATATTTCATTGTAATCCATGTCATGTCGCATTAGAATGATATCTTCATGTATTTTGATAGTAACATCTGTCATGGCATTCTTACATAAGTATGTTAATAACCGTTCTCAGCATCTTCGTATATTTTATTAATAATGCAATATATCATGGCTTTCTAACATATCTATATTAGTATACTCTGTTAGTGTGGATTACGTGTCTATATATTTTAGTAGTAACATTACCATGGCTTTTTTTGTTGGTAACCCCTGGCAACATGAATTACGACATGTTCATATATTTTCTTGATAACACTTATCATAGTATTTACATGTAATGTTGGTAACCCTGTCAGCTTAGATTACAATATATTCACACCTCAGGTGTAGTAACACCTGTCATGCCATTCTTATGTATATATGTGGTTAACCTTATCAGCATGATTGCATGTTCATAAATTTTTATTGTCATACTTTTCATAGCCGTTTTATGTATGTATGTTGGTCGCCCTGTCAGCATGGATTACAGTCTGCTCATATGTTTTGATTGCAACAGCTGTCATAGCATGTAGTTAGCAAACTTTATTAAAATTAATTAAAATTACATTTTAATGTATTTGTTATTCATTAATAATTTCTGTTTTCATTGATTTCCATACAATATTATGCTTTTCATTATTAATTTTTCATCATTCACTTTTTAGGTGGAAAAGGATAACATTAAATTCCAAGTCATTGTATTTGGTTTTATTATAGAATTTTTTACTTAAACGTTATTACAGTGAATATGAAATCCATATGCCTGAATCAGAACAAAGTGACTCAAAAAACAATGTAGGTTATCTTATGCCTTAGAAATGCCATCTCACAAACAAAACTATACAAAACTCAGCCAAAGTTTTCAAATCTATTTTATTTAAGTCTTCTTTCAATACAATCATTTCTTGTATATCAAAGTCCAAAATCGCAAAGTGTTTTATTTTAACAACACATAAGAAATCCATCATGATATGTTCTTAAACCCAAAATGAGCCAAAAAATGTGTTTACACAGATTTATGAATGTGTTGAAAGTATTATTCCTTTGTACTTAAATGAATTAAAAACAAAGGAACTTGGGCACCCAGGAACACCCAGAAAGAGATGTACAGCAAGTCCTATCCTAGCTGTGGTACAAAGTGTGTCATCTTGTAATAAAGGTCACTGGCAAAAATAGGCACAGTACACAACATAATCAAGAAGGATCTCCATCTGGAAACAAGTTCAACAGGGTATAGGTTCACCAGGATAAGGTTCCAGTTAAAATTCCTATTCAACCACTGCATACTTCAAGCAGCTGGAGAATTATATGGGTTTTCATGCTATTCCTTAAAAAGGCATACCAGATTTATGTGTGATCAGACTGTTGAAAAAATCACTGGGTATCCTCTGTCTTCATACACTATATGGAAAGCAGACAGAGAGTAGGGGTGCATTTGGAACATGACAGCCTTATGACACAGCATTTTTAAATGGAAATTATGCTGCAGGGTTGTTGTCAAGATGCATAGTCATCATATAGAGCATTATTGGACGTGGCAACATGGACGGTAATGAAAGGGTGAGGCTCCAAAATCATTTTATTATAACCTAATCAACCCATTGTAGTATATTTGACAAACATCCTCACCTTGAAAATTCTAAAATCCTAATCTGAACACATGTTTATGACCTGAGTGTGTGAATATTTTGTGTTGGAAAGGGCTGTCCTTTCCAAAAGCAAACAAATTTTCTCAGTTTTCATTAGCATCACACAACCTATGAAATGCCAAGCTATTTCAAAATATAATTCTGATACAATCTGCTCACCATGACTTTATACATCAGCTATGATTGTCAAGTGACTTGCCAATTTGAGTATTCAAAATTGTTTTAATATAATGACCTCAACCATGTAATACAAATTTGATGGTAAAAAAATATTTTCCAATTATTCCTATAAATTTGGGAATTTCAGCCATCAGCACTTAACATAAGCAATCAGAGGTCTTAGTATCTACAGTCTATGCTAATAACTTCTTAGCTTTTAGTGTATCTGAAAGTGCCACAAAAAACAAATACAAGAAATTTATTGTAATCAACCAGATCTGTTGTAGTATGTATCCGCAAACTGCTGAGATTATTCTCCATTTAATTGAAAGAAGTAAAACAAAATATTGTAAATTAATATTTTGCAAAGAGATATATGTGCATTTTGATTTTAGCAGTCCCATGATAACAAACATGTATGAAACTGCAAATACACAAGAAAAGATTGCATTGTTTGATATGCCACTTCAGTTTTAATTTACAGTAAGGCAGTTTGAAAGAAGTATACTTATCTAATAGTTCATCTTGGTAATTATCTGAAACATATCAGATGTATTTCATATTATTCATGGTAAGTTCAAAAGATGTACTATGGTATAAGTAACCGAACAATATAAATTTTTTCCTTTTTCTTCCAAATCTTGTTATTTGATCAGAAAAGAGTTGACAGTGGGTGCTGTTTGCAAGCTGCCTTCCCTCTAATCTGTCAGTTCTAACTTGGAGACATTTAGTGCACAGAATCCTTGAGTACATTTGCACGAATATTCAAATGCAAACAAACTAATAACAATTTTGGGGAATTTCAGCTCTATAGCAGTTTCTATAGTTTCCTATTTTACTGTAGTCTAATAAATTTAGTATCATCTCAGTGACATTAATGAAATTATCAAATAAGTGAGACATTCAACATACCTGGCTAGTTTAAAAATTTGACTTTCCTCTTCACTCTTTAGAACTAGCCATTTGACCCCTACTTCCATTGAGTTGTTTTAAAATGATGAAAGAGGTAATAGAGTCCAGTGACTGACAGTTATCAAAATTTTCTTCTAGCTAGTTGTTTGATGGTATTAGAGCTTGTCTATTTAGATGAATAGCTCTTTATTTATCATTCTATCCATTTGTCTAGGAGGTAGTTAGAATTGAAATCTTTTTGCTACCAGTGATACTTTTCCATTATAATCTCTTCATCTGTTTTTTGTTCTAGATGATGGAAGTGATCTTGTAAATTCTGGCACTCACAGGTTACTGCAACCCTGTGAAGTATCATTGGACATGTAGATGTGATACAGACTGGAGTGTTGAGATTTCCATAAAAGAAAAACATGTTAGAGGCAAGACAGAGACCTTGACAGTCGTAGTAGACCTTTTGTAGGATCAATTAGTAAGATTGGGAATTTTCAAAGAAACTATCCCAGTCATCACCACCATTATACTTAGATCCTCAGGTTCTATAGCAAATATACCAGTCTGTAAGTTGTAACAGAAGTACCACATTTTTTCAATCCCAAAATGGTTACTCAAAAGCTTAATATGTACCAAGTTTGTGTTAAAAATGGTTTGACAAGTCATAGAAAAGCTGACAGTATTTTCAATATAGTCTTAACTACAATGCAAAAATTTTGATAAAAAAGAAAGAATAAAGAATGGAAGAACAAAATCTAGCACACAAAAAATTTAGACTTCAAAAGGATTGTCCATTACATTAAAGAAAACTACATCATGCATACTAAGGACACTCATCCAAGATAAGAGTTCTCTTGAAAGATCAATGGACAGAAGCAAGATAAGTAAGATGATGTACATGGATCTGTTATACTTTCTCAAAAAACTACAGCACTGAAAAGTTTGGATGATAAAATTACTACAGTTCAAGAAAGATGTGAATAGCTTACACACTAATTTATTAATGATAATGTGATATTTTTGGAAATAACTAATCAAACTATAAATAGAAGTTTAATGTAAATTCCAAAGTTTAACAGAACAACTTAAGGAATTTTACTTCTTCCAGGAACATAATGAATTACCTCAACAACTACACTTGAACTAACAGAAACTTGCTCTCAGTTCAATAAAACAGTCAGGTAAAAATCTCGAAATTAGTGAAATGATTTTACATTTGCACACATTCCTTCAGGTCCCATTAGGAAAGTCAGATTGCAGTGTAAAACCTGTTGAAATACTATTTCAAGCTTCTGATACTTGCTTCTTTGTGTCTCAGGAGTGATGAAATGGTGACCAGTAGGCTTCAACTGCTGTTTAATTAATGCTTTGACAATGCTCACAATACCTGGAGTTTTAAAAGCAATAAACATATTGACTTGTCCAGTGGAATACATCCAGTGACAAGTCACCATACAAAGTTCATTTCTTCCCTATCATAGGTTTTAAGTTTAGCTAGCTGTCAATCCACTAGTTATACAGTGAGTACTGGAGAAATAAATATCAGCCATCTACATTCACTAGCCCACTACAGTGGATTACTGAATAGTTGAGGTGGGCTAGGTGTGACCTACTTGTTAACATGTTGGGCTGGGAAGTAGAAAGTCCAAAATTTAAGTTGCAATATGCCTCTAAACTTTCAGTTGAGGGAGCTATAAAACTGTTATTCAGTTAAAAGTAGCCATGTGGTAGGTGCTGTTGCATGTTTGCCCTCCTCCATGGTTAGTAGTTCTAAATTAATGATAGTTATGCCAAAATCTTAGTCACCTTTGAGCTGATTGTTATAACTTGCTGCGGCAGGACTTGGGACAGTAGCACACTAACTATTATTCTAATTTAAGCATAATATTTATTTGGCTACTTTAAAGAGGTAGGCCTTATTACTGGCCTATTCATGTTACCAATAAGTGATTTCCCAGACTGGTTTTATTGAGCCAGCCTGCCCCTTTAACCAAGAGACATATAATCTATCAAACCAAGAAAATATAATTCTGTTTTGGAAGTTAATTAGCAAGTTTATGTCTAAACATGGAGTACACTGAAGTTTTATTATCATCAAGGATGAAAATTTAAATCTATGTGAAATATGTATGTTTCTTAGAAATTAAGAAAACTAGGGCATCAGTCCATTTAAACAGAGTGGTAAAGCATTACAACTGTATGGGGTTGAACCAACTATTCATGCTTTCGATATGATACAGAGGACATTGGACTAATACATCTCACCCCTGGTGATAAGTTAAAAGTTTCTTTTTTTTAATACCAGTTTGTTTCTATTAAAGTACTGTTACGACAGCGGAAGTCACGTGACGTTAGTAACACGCCATGAGATTCTAGAAGGATCTTGTCTGTTCCTGGCAACTCTAGTCTTTTTCTACGCGTCCTCTATTTATATATATATATATATATATAT
>NW_013666962.1:155524-156932 GCF_000517525.1 Limulus polyphemus
CCTCTATTATATATATATATATATATATATATAAGCCCAGCAAATAAAGCGGGGGAGAAGTGACGGCATAGATAAGGGCAGATAGGGAGATATAGAGACAGATAATCGAGTCGAGTGAGCAGTAGTAACCGTAAGTAAAGTGCGTGAATCGTTGTGAATTATAGCGTATGTTTAAGTTAAAGTGTCTGTGGAAATTCTGTGTATTGCAAAGTTGTGTTGAGAAAGAATAAATTAGTTTTATTTAAGAAAGGACTTGAGGCCCGGCATGGCCAGGTGGTTAGGGCGCTCGACTCGCAATCTGCGGGTTCGAATCCCTGTCACACCGAACATGCTCGCCCTTTCAGCCGTGGGGGCGTTATAATTTGACGGTCAATCCCACTACTCGTTAATAAAAGAGTAGCCCACGAGTTGGCGGTGGATGGTGATGACTAGCTGCCTTCCCTTTAGTCTTACATTGCTAAATTAGGGACGGCTACCGCAGATAGCCGTTGTGTAGCTTTGCGCGAAATTCAAAACAAACAAACATTCTCTGCTCTGGATATCATTCTGTTTTGTTTTTTATTTCGTCAATAAAGTATTTGTTTTGTTCATCTTCTCTCCAAGTCTTTTCTCTTTCATTACAATTGTCCTTCCGTGTACTAGATTCATGAGCTTCTCATTGTTAGAGTGATTTGTTCTGAATGTTGGAATACCACAAAGAGTGATAGCGTTGTCTGCATTTGCCTGTTAGAAGGTAATGTCAGTGAGTGGCAAGAGCAAAAAAATTATGATGTCAGTACTCAATTCTGTTGCTTCAGTTTTCTAGTGTGATGATATATTGTTATACAACCTACACCAAAAAGAAAGTTGTTTCTCCAAACTGAGTAGATGCTGAGAAGGCCAACATAATGTGATAAAAAAAAACTTGGATTTGTTTATATTAATTGACTGTAAAGAAATCATGATGAGAAAACATTGTTTTCTTTTTAAGTAACTGTAGAGGTTACCAAACCAAATATGAATTATGCAGACAATAAATCGGCAAATGAAGAATTAGATCCCACTAATGCCAATCCAAAGGCAGATACTCTAATATTTTAGTTTCAGGAAAGGAACCAAAGCTTGAAGAAATATATATATGAATTTATTAGGTAAATTAAATAAATTAATAAAGGACAATAAAAATATTTCTAGATATTTTAAGTAATATGTAGCTTTAAACTGTATAAACAAGTTGATGTCAAATGTTTTGTATCACATTTGAATTTCAAAATTAGTAAGTAATGATTGGATAAAGGCAGTGGTGGGATTCAGCCGGTTCGCACGAACCTGTTCTTAGAATTCAATGACCTCCACGAACCGGTTGTTAACAATCGTATGTATAGGCCTAATAATAACGTTACAACTTACAAGTACGCGTGTTTACAAC
>NW_013666962.1:157862-160837 GCF_000517525.1 Limulus polyphemus
CTTTTTTTTAATATCTAATATTTTTACATGCTGCTAGTGAGAGAACCTGTTGTTAAAATATTTGAATCCCACCACTGGATAAAGGGTTGTTAGCTAACCAGTGAAAAATTTATAAAATTACTTTATAATTCAGTGAGCAGGCTACTGTTTATATATTGTGTTGTGTAGGTTTAATACTCAAAAATAGTATTTTAAAGTAAGCATAGTTGTAATTATTATTATCCGTCTATATAATAGCCAAATGTCTGACTATATGCCACGCTCTGTATCACTTGAAGGTTAATCGTATAAAAAAATTATATATTAAAATGCTTATTTTCAAGCGTAAGTTACTGAAAACTATTTATTTTTTTTGCAATTCCTAAAATTTCATATCGATATCAACATCAATCCGTCAGTCTTCGTATGTGCTGAAGAGTATGTCTGAAGAAAAAAAAAAGAACAAAACTGTTACATTTTGTGAGGGAATTTAACGAAAAATAAATGGGCCTTTACCGTCAACTCATTCAAAGAAATATTTAGAAGATAGGAGGATGAACGGACAAAAACGCATAAAAAGAGGAATGTTTTGAGTATATATTTGTTGTTGTTCGGTTTTTATATATATTGATGTCGGTATTATATATGTGCATGATTTTATTGTATCAAGTCGAATAAATTGGTTTCAATTCAATTAAATATCTCCCCTTTGACACTTCTAATAGAAATGATAACTTTCAAAAAGTGATCACTTCAGTAGCAGTCTTTTCTCGCGCTCTGGCCCCTCAGTGGCACAGCGGTATGTCTGCGGACTTACAACGCTAAAAACCGGGTTTCGATACCCGTGGTTGGCAGAGCACAGATAGCCCATTGTGTAGCTTTGTGCATAAATTAAAATCAAACAAACAATCTTGCGCTCTGTAATGTGACAAGGAAAGTCGGTATCCAGCGGAAAAATCCCTGCGACTACTTAGCGAACCTGAGCGCTCTATTGTACTGGATGCACCCATTGTATCGAAATCCAAACATTTTTGCCAACAATGCATTGCAGTCTGCCTCCTTTGCTTAAAGGTAAATGTAATAAAATTTTCCTTGTTTATATAACACATGGAATGACAAAAGGTGGCTGTAAACGGCCCACTAGACAATCATATTGTGTATATGCTCTAATCTAAGGGATTGGGTTGACTGTGCATTTTATAGTTATCCATTACTATTTTTAGAAAAATCACAAGTAAACTGTTTCAAAGGGCACCTACTAGTTTTCAGATAAACGTTTTTATTTTTGATATAGGTTATACTTCATCAAGGTATTTCTTTGAGTTTAAAAATTTTGTACAGGTGTGTTGTTACAGCATGTATTTTTTTATTTGTCTTCCATCAGTTATCAAGTTTTTATTTGTAGTCAATCTGTGTGTACTTTGTGTATTTCAAAAGAAACCATTTCATAGCCTTGCACTGGTGATATAAATCAAGCACACAGTTACCTGATCTTCGTAAAAACAAAAAGTTTGTGGACCTAGTGTGTTGAAGGATAGTGTATTGATCTGTTGCAGGTGGAAGTAAGACACAAGACCGGTAAAGATGAACAAAAATACAACATTGACTGAAGACAGAAGAATTAAAGTAGCTGATCATTTGGTGACTAAGAACTACTGTGTTGTTAATAAACTTTGAAAATAAAAATAAATTGTATTTCAATAAAAAAGAAAGAAATTGTGGTTAAATGAAAGAATACGGAAAAAAGAAAAAAATGTAGTTAAAAGGAAGAATATGAAAGCAAAAACTATTTAAAATTGGCTTGAAAACAGCAATGGTAAACATCACAAGAAAAAACTCAAACAATCAGTATATGCTGTACAATCAAAGGAAAATGGTTACAAAACTTCACTGGCGTGTCTGTAATTGTTTTCTGAAACAGAAGAACACACAGAGCTTGTGCGCAAATGACAAAATCAACAGAGACATGGGCCAATGAACTTGTTCAATAACTATTAAAGATACATATAAAATATATAAATAAAATAATAAGCAATTCACTATCATAGCCGCCAGCTCTCTACGTTTTTGGATCTTTCTGTGGGATGGCGGTAGGTTTACGGAGTTACAACGTTAAAGTCCGTGGTACGATTCCCTGCAGTGAACATAACAGAAAGCCCAATGTAGTACACTAAGTAGAAAGTCCAAACGTATATATTTCATCAAAATTCTGGTAAAAAATATTTAAGGTACCATTTTGATATACAAAGTAATAAGTTTTAGAAATGCTAATGGGTATATTGCATAATGGAGTATAGAACTTGTAGTTTGAGTGAAAAGTGCAATTAAACAATTTAAATGGTTAAATTATATCAGTTCATGTAAACTGATTTTGTAATGAAAGGTAGTGTTACGACACGGAAGTCACGTGGCTCTGGTGGCGTGTGCGAGGAGTTTTTCGAATGATCGTGAATTTCCTAGTTTGTTCCAGTCGCCCTCTTTTTTAGTATATAAGCCCGGCAAATAAAGCGAAGATAGTATTGCATAGATAGGCAGATAAATAGAAGGGATATAGATAGATTGAAGTTAGAGATAATCGATTCAAGCGAGCAGTAGGCACCGTAAGTAAAGTGTGTGAATCGCTGTGAATTATAGCGTGTGTTTATAAAAGTAGTTAAGTTTAAAATGCCTGTGGAAATTATGTGTATTACAAAGTTTGTAACGAGAAAGAAGAAACTAGTTTTAATTAAGAAAGGACTTGTATCGCTGAAGTTTCTCGGAAAGAATTTTTACGGGAAATTATCAAACAAGCAGATACATAACAAATTGGTGTCAGAGAGTGGGACCGATAACAATAAATAAAAAAAGATGGAAACCAGAAGTGCCAAATCAAACTACGACTTAGCAGATTTGATGGCAGCAATACAAGAACAGCAAAAGAAACAAGAAGAACGAGGAAATAAACAAGAAAAACGAGAAAAGAAACAAGAAGAGACGAGAAAAGAAACAAGAAGAGA